>NW_020681409.1:4591-5161 GCF_002925995.2 Terrapene triunguis
GTGGGTCACTCTCCCCGCGGTACTGGGCGTGAGGAGTGCCAGGCTGGACGTGGCCCCATCTCCCCGTGGCACCAGGCGTGGGGCGTGCCAGGCTCAGGGCATACCCCGGAGCGCCGGGTGTGGGGAGTGCCAGGCCAGGGGTGGGACTCGTCTCCCCGGGATGCCGGGTGTGGGGAGTGCCAGGCCCGGCGTGGGTCACTCTCCCCGCGGTACTGGGCGTGAGGAGTGCCAGGCTGGGCGTGGCCCCATCTCCCCGTGGCACCAGGCGTGGGGCGTGCCAGGCTCAGGGCATACCCCGGAGCGCCGGGTGTGGGGAGTCCCAGGCCAGGGGCGGTGGGCCCATTTTCCCGAGTGCCGGGCGTCAGGGTGCCGGGCCAGGCACAGGCTCTGTGTCCCCGGGCGTCGGGCCAGGCACAGGCTCTGTGTCCCCGGGCGCCAGGTGTCAGGGTGCCGGGCCAGGCACGGGCTCTGTGTCGCCGGGAGTCGGGGTGCCGGGCCAGGCACGACCTCTGTGTCCCCGGGCGTCGGGGTGCCGGGCCAGGCACGGGCTCTGTGTCCCCGGGCGCCGGG
>NW_020681410.1:0-5981 GCF_002925995.2 Terrapene triunguis
GTGCTGGAGAAATATCAAATGCATTGTATAAATAGATTACAATGTTTTTAAGACTTTATTTCTAATTGCTGAGTAACTTAATAGGAAAAGAAAGCACACTGCCATTGGAAAAAGATGATAACATTTGTATCTACTGGAAATACACCCTCAGGCATCTTAAAGCTGATAGGAAACAAACAAAAGGAAGTATTTCTTCCCACAATACATAGTCAACCCGTGGAACTCATTGCCAGGGGATGCTGTGAATGTCAAAACCTTGATACCTCCATTGCCCCCATCATCACACAGGCATGAATGGATTTAGCCTAGGAGGCAGGGAATCATTAGCCCCATTTGGAAGGGGGGAATCTAGGGCACTGAGAGATGAAGTGACTTTCCTGAGACTAAGCAGGGAGTCTGGCAGAGCAGAGAATCAAACTCAGAACACCTGAGTCCCAGGCCTGTGCTTTAACCAGTAGGCAACCTTTCCTACCCTGAGGCGGGGAACCTCCTGTGTCACTTTGAGTGAGTGGGTGGAGTCAGGTGCTAGACTGAGCCACCAGGAGGGGGAGCAGAGAGAGGCAGAGTGGGGATGGGGCCTTGGGCAGAGTGGGGCGGGGCCTCAGGGAAGGGGCAGGGCCAGGTGGGGCACCCACCGGCAAAACCAAAAGTCAGCACCTATGACCGTCTCCTCCAACCCTGAGCGTGCTGCCGCTCTCGCCTCCCTCCCAGGCTTGCCGCGTGAAAGTCTGGGAGGGAGGGAGGGGGGGTGAAGGGGAAATGTGACAAGGCCGGGGAGGAGGCGGTGCCGGGGATTTGGGGAAGGAGTTGGAATGGCACCTTTTTTTATGTGTTCGCTCTCCCTGATGTTAGAACCTGGCTATGCCACTGAGTCAGCTCTGATTTTATCCAAAGCAGTTCATTCAGCCCTCCTTGACAGCAGGCTCCCTCTCTGTGTTTGTCTATAGCTGCTCACTGGTTTTCTGATCCAAGAATAAGTCACTTAGCTCAGCTATTAATGGAATTCCACTGTATGGCATGTGCTCCCCGAGGAAGGTCTCCCTCCTCAGCCTCTCAATCACTCCATAACTGGGGCATCTCCTGCCCCTCACAGCCAGGCTCTTCCATCCCAGCTCCTCCCCACTGTTCTGGGACTGGGCGCTGGACTGTAATTGGGCATTGAGTCTTATAAGGCCTACATCTGTTACATGGATCTGGTGACAGGGCCGTTCACAGTAGGTCTTCCTTTAGGGCAGGGGCAGCCAAACCAAGGCCCGTGGGCATCGTGGCCAAATGTAGCCCACAGCCCTGTGCCCTCCTTAAATAGAAAGGCCCAGACCCTGAAAGGTGTTTAGGTGCCTAACTCCCATTTACATCAATGGAAGTTAGGTGCCTAAATACCTTTGAGGATCTCCAGGTCCCAGCATGCATTGCTCTAGTTTCCTCTCTGTGGGCTGCACTTCCATTTTTAAGCTGTGATCACCCTCAGTTAATACACTTAGGTGCAGCCCTGGCAGGTCATCAACTCAGTATTTTGGGTAGGCCAGGGGTCTCAAAGTCCCGGCCCGCGGGCCATCTGCGGCCTGAGAACCTCCCCACTGCGGCCCGCGGAAACTTTTTAAAAAGTTCTTTTATCCGTCCCTTGTGGCTGCCGGCCGAGGGGGGCGGAGGGGTGCAGGAGGGGAGCAGGCAGGAGAAATGCAGCCAAGCTGCCTGCCCTATCTGCTGAAGACGCCGCCCCCCGCAGCTCCCATTGGCTGGGGGAGAGGGACAGTGATATCATCACTAGTCGTTGGGCAGAGTCAGTTTTGGAGGCAGCATCATTAGTTGCCAGGCAGAGTCAGCCATGGAGGCAGCGTCACTGGGCAGAGTCAGCAGGGGTGCATGAGGCCTAGGGAGCGAGGGAAAAGGGTGGGAAACGGGCTGGGAGGTGGTCTGACTCGTGTGACGATGCAGTTCTGGCGGGACCCAACTGAGAGTGCCAACTCAGGACAAATTGCTCAAACAGGGCAGTTACAGCCCATGGCTGGGGTTTTTCCACCTCTAAGGCAAACCAAACCAGCCAGACCAAGAGGACTCTGGTCTCACCCCACTGGCTAACCGCAAGTCTCACAAGCAATTTCCTTAGACACTCCAGTTTCCCAGTATCACCACCAGTACCACTCGTTATGGGGACAAATGGTTATGAAAACCAATACCCAAGTAAAGAAAAAAGGTTCTCCTGATCCCAAAGGACCAAGCCACAGACCCAGGTCAATATACAAATCAGATCTTACCCACAAATCACGCTGTTGCCAATCCTTTAGAATCTAAAATCTAAAGGTTTATTCATAAAAGGAAAAAGATAGAGATGAGAGTTAGAATTGGTTAAATGGAATCAATTACATACAGTAATGGCAAAGTTCTTGGTTCAGGCTTGTAGCAATGATGGAATAAACTGCAGGTTCAAATCAAGTCTCTGGAACATCCACAGCTGGGATGGGTCCTCAGTCCTTTGTTCAGAGCTTCAGTTTGTAGCAAAGTTCCTCCAGAGGTAAGAAGCAGGATTGAAGACAAAATGGAGATGAGGCATCAGCCTTATATAATCTTTTCCAGGTGTAAGAACACCTCTTTCTTCTTACTGTGGAAAATTACAGCAAAATGGAGTCTGGAGTCACATGGGCCAGTCCCTGCATACTTTGCTGAGTCTGAAGGCATATTTGCCTTCTCTCAATGGGTCCATTGTATAGCTGATGGTCCTTAATGGGCCATCAAGCAGGCTAGGCAGAGCTAATCCCAGCTTGTCTGGGATGTCACCCAGAAGCATAGCATAAGTTTGCCATACAGACAGTATAGAGCCAATATTCATAACTTCAACTACAAAACTGATACACACATATAGACAGCATAATCATAACCAGTAAACCATAACCTTGTCTTAGACACCCCATTTGACCCCCTTTATACAAGATTTGGGTGCCACTACAGGACCTTGGTTGCAACAATGATCTATATGGTCCCAGTTTATGTCAATAACGTCACAACTCGTGAGGCTCCAATGACAGTGTGAGGGCAGGGCCGCCCAGAGGATTCAGGGGGCCTGTGGCAAAGCGGGGGAGCTGCGGCACTTGTACCCACCAGGTGGCAGTCCGGGTCTTCGGCGGCGGGGGGCCCTTCAGTCACTCCGGGTCTTCGGCAGCACTGAAGGGCCCCCCGCCGCCGAAATGCCGCCGAAGACCCGGACCGCCGCCGGGTCAGGGCTCACGGGGCCCGCCCGGGGCCTGGGGCAAATTGCCCCACTTGCCCCCTGTGACGAACTGGGTCTGTTCTTAATGTGGTCTTTGAATGCTGAGTGGGGAGTTTGGCTGGGACAGTCTGCATTGGGGGATGGGAGACTGGCCTTGAGGGAGGATACCTGAGCATGTAACGTGAGAACCCAGGAAGGGGGTTGGAGACCTCTTCCCAGGAAACTGGACAAAGGCTGGGGGAGGAGCCGGGGGAGGAGGGGTGAGAGACGCTGGAGGGAGTTGAGGTTGGTCAGGAGCTGGCTGGTTATGGAGGAGAGCCCAGACGGGGCTCTGACCCCCCAACAGGGCTGTGGTGCTCCTGGGACCCCAAGATTGACCTAACTGAGGGGGTCCTGTTGTCTGTGCCTGCAAGACCTGTCTTGGACTGTGTTCCTGTCGTCTAAATAAACCCTTCATAGAATCATAGAATATCAGGGTTGGAAGGGACCTCAGGAGGTCATCTAGTCCAAACCTTCTGCTTTACTGGCTGGCTGAGAGTCATGGTGAATCGCAGGAAGCCAGGGGTGCAGGGCCTTGTGTCCCCCCACACTCCGTGACACCCCCCTTCTGGGTCGCCCTGCGCGGGGAGGCACTCTGCCTCCATCCCCCCTCCCCGAGCGCTGACTCCATGGCCAATGGGAGCTCCGGGGGGTGGCGCCTGCATGGAGCCAATGTGCCTGGTACTTGCAGATACGATAAGGTGAAGATAAGAAGAAAGGAAAGAGGTTCTTCCTAGCTGTTGGCACTGCAGGTCTGTGTAATGAAATGGGGCCCTTTATTTACTTTTTTACCCACTGTCCCATGTAATGTTGGTAGGCTGTGTAGAACAGGGCCATCTCAGCAGGAGCACCAGGAGGCACTGAACCTGATGGCAGCATAATCCCCGACACACAGGGAGGGTTAGAACCACCCCTGCCCCATCTCTTTAGGGTAGTAGCCATGCTCCTCACCTCCTGCATCTGACCGGTGGGCAGACCATGACTGTGCCCCCTCCTCAGCCGCTTTTGTGCCCAAGGAGGCCCAGCCCAGATCCTGCTGTCAGCAGAGCATGGGAAAGTGGACCGAACAGAACTATCTGATGCACACCTTGCTGCAATCCTGAAGGTTTCAACTGCTCAGTCACTGAGGCCAAATATCAACAAACTGACAGAACTGAAGCGTTGCCAGGTTTCTGGCAAACACTAAAAACTCTCAGGCAGGAGAAGAATTGTATAAAGTTGTATGACAATTTTATTATTTCTAAGAAATTCGAAATAAAAAATACAGTATAAGTGTTTTCTTTTCTGAACACCATCTTCAGTGACATTATTGGCCCGCTGGGAGGATTTGAGGACTGGCCCTGGCCCTAAGGTAAATTGAGTTTGAGACCCCAGGGGTAGGCCAAGTCTAGAGGCTTCCTCCTTTAGTGCGAGAGATTTCACAAGCCCTGTGGCTGCGGGGATAGGCCCTGCCGGACAAACGAAGGAAAGTAACCTCACCTGGCACCTCATCCCCAGCTCTAAGCTAGCAGAGCGACCCAGCAGCCTGCACACAGCCCCCTCCCGTATCTAGCTGCTAGTGAAGGAGGCTCACACGCATTCGGGACCAGAGTCGCCATTCCCACTGAACTCCCCCATCACTTGCTCCTCTCCCCTCACCGGCCAGGAGTGACCCCCCCCCAGTCACTCTCTCTACTACCCCCACACCTCGCTGGCCGAGAGCAACTCTCCCCTCCCCCGTCGCTCCTCTCCTCTCACCCACCAGGAGCAACCCCCCCATCACTCGCTCCTCTCCCCCAACCACCCCTTGCCGGCCGGGAGCGACCCCCACCTTACCTGCTCCTCTCCCCCCACCCCTGACCGAGAGCGACCCCTCACCGGTCGCTCGCTCCTCTCCCCACACACTCCAGGAGCGACCCCCCCCCCCCCATCGCTTGCTCCTCTCCCCCCACCCCTCACTAGCCGGACATTGCCTCCCCCATACCAAAATCTGAAATGCTGGTCCTGCATCCCAGCCTTCCCCCATCTCCCCAGGGCTGCTCTCTGGAGTCTTCTTGGTCCCTGCCACTACCTGGCGCCTCCTTCCTGTCCCTCTGCCCTCCCAGCCCGCAAAGAGACATTGCCTCCGAGCTTGGAAGTGCTCACACACAGTCACACTCTGCGCTGCTGCCCATACCCATGCCTCCGCCCCCTGCCCCCAGCTTTGCTACTTGGCTCAATTGGGGGCGTCCCGTTTTCGGTTTAGGGAAATATGGTCATACTATAAACAATGAAAAAGTGATTGGAGCAGGGCACTGGACCAAGGGTCTCCCAATTCCCAGCTGGGTGCCCTAGTCACTGAACCACAGAATCTTTCACACACTCCCTCTCTGACTGTCGCAGTATTTAGCCTGCGTGGAACAATCACTGGGGATGTGAGAGTGAGTCCGGGGCGTGGGGGACAGGAGACCCTGGGTCCAGGCCAGTCACTCGTTCATTATTTGTCCACAGCAGAACAGCTTCAGCAGGAGAGAGTGAGGGAGCCCCACCGCAGAGTATCCCAGAGCCCAGTGGTTAGAGCACTCCTGAGAGGTGGGAGATCCCTGTTCAAATCCTCTTGCTTCTCTGACAGAGATAGGGGAATGAACCTGGATCCCTGACCCAGTGTCACAACCCAGTGGCCCCCTCCCTCAGGGGGTCCCCTGGGCAGGCAGATCAGCATTGTATGTTGCTAACACTGATGCAAGCATCACAAGGCACTTTGGGAAGGGTTAAAGGT
>NW_020681411.1:0-1228 GCF_002925995.2 Terrapene triunguis
GGGGGGGCTGGGGGCTGTTGGGGGGCAAGGCAGGAGGGCTGGGGGCTGTTGGGGGAGATGAGAGCTATTGGGGGGTCAGAGGCAGGGGTCTGTGGAAGGGGGGCTGTTGGAGGGATGAGGCAGGAGGGCTGGGGGAGGGGCTGTTGGGGGGGCCAGGGGCGGGGGCGAGGCGAGGGGGCTGGGGGAGTGGCTATTGGGGGAGAGGGAGGCCGTGGGGGGCCAGAGGCGGGGGGGGCGAGGCCGTTGGGGGGCTGGGAGAGGGGGGCCGTGGGGGGGCGAGGCCGTTGGGCGGGCGGGGGGCGAGGCAGGAGCCCCCCCCCCCGTACCTGGCGGGGAACGGCGCGAGCAGAAGCCTCCGACTCCGAGCCCCGCCCACTGCGCCCGCGACTCCCTCCTAGCGCCGGCCCCTGCCAATCACCGCTCCCCGCCAGCCAATCGCTGGGCCCGATTCCCCCAAAACAGTCCCGCCCACAACCGACCCCTCCCCACCCACTCTCCTCCTTGGCTGGGTAGGGCGTGGGCGGGTAGAAGCAGGGGCAGCTCGGACTCCTGGGTTCCTCCCCTTCCCTGGGCGGGGGGCGGGGGGCAGCTGCCCAGAGGATCAGAGCAGCGGAACCAGGACTCCTGGGTTCCATTCCCAGCTGGGGAGGAGCACCCTAGTGGGCTAGAGCGTCCCTGGGATCCATTTCTCCTTGGGGATTAGAAACCAGGGCTCCTGGCCGGTGTAACTGGAGGGGACGGCTTACTCTGGTGTGAAACTCCTGGGTAACCTGCAGCCACTGGGTCAACACAGTCCTCCATCCATGATAGGTGGGGCCCTACCAAATTCAGGGTCCATTCTGGTCAAGTTCATGGTCCTAAGATTTGTTAAATGGTAAATTTCACGCGTTCAGCTATTTAAATCTGAAATGTCGCGTGTTGTAATTATAGGGGTCCTGACCCGAAAAGGAGTTGCGGGAGGGTCACAAGGGTATTGATGGGGACGTTGCGTTACTGCTACCCTTACTTCTGCGCCGCTGCTGACGGCGGCGCTGCCTTCGGAGCTGGGCAGATGGAGAGCGGCGGCGGCGGACCAGGAGCTCAGCTCTGAAGGCAGAGCCGCCGCCAGCAGCAGCGCAGAAGTAAGGATGGCCTGGGACGGTATTGCCACCCTTACTTCTGCGCTGCTGCTGACAGCGGCGCTGCCTTCAGAGCTGGGTGCCCAGCTAACATCCACTGCTCTCCAGCC
>NW_020681412.1:0-1718 GCF_002925995.2 Terrapene triunguis
GATATAACACTGTCCTCGGGAGCCAAAAAATCTTACTGTGTTATAGGTGAAACGGCGTTATATTGAACTTGCTTTGATCCGCTGGAGTGCGCAGCCCCGCCCCCCCCCGAAGCACTGCTTTACCGCGTTATATCCGAATTCGTGTTATATCGGGTCATGTTATATCGGGGTAGAGGTGTAATTTTTAAAAAAAGTAGTCTTTAAATTATATATTTTTGAATATGTATTGGCCCAGATCCTTAAGTATGACTTAGTGCAAAATTTAGATAGGTGAGGACACCTTTTATGCTTCCATGATTCTAGGGCTAGTGGTAGACAAGGCCACTCCCTGGTGCAAGCTAGAGAGGTTTTTGCCCTGCTCTAACTTACATTTGGCTTCTCAAATGTACCAAATTCTGGCAGCCTGGGATATCTGGAGTGCAGAGATGTTTCCTGGCTATGTCCCCTTTCCCTCAATTATGCTTCCTATGTTGTCTGGGGGACTAGGAAAGGTGATATAGTAACCGCTTTGATGGCTCCTACACCATGGGATCCCCTTAAGCAGAGAGGAGTCTGGATCTGCTATGTTTGACTGGTCTGCAGAGCTATAGGTATCACAAAGCAATACTAAAATCTAGCTAGAAAATACTCAAGTTTCCAGCTGACTTGTGGCTAAAGTTCATGCAGAAAAGGGTAGTTTACAAGATAATATATTCTGCTTTCTCCTCATAAACAACTTTCACCAGTAATCTTAGTGTTGCATATCCCACATGCTAGAGCAATATCATGCTAGCATCCCTTTAACACTTTCTCGGAAGAGAAGATAAAACTGAATCAATAGTCTAAATTAGCAGCTAAAGAAACTTTTTTTTTCCTTAACAAAATTTCTCATTACTAGGACTTTAGGATTATTGAACCCAAGAGTGTGTGATCCTTTCATCTAATAAAACTTAGATTTTTCTATAATAATTTGTTGTAGCTAGACGTGGCATCCCTGATCTGAAACCTTGATGAAAGGAGGTAGCTATGTTATCAATTGACAGGTTTGACAAAGAAAAGGAAAATAATGAATGTTGGAAAAGATAATGAATCATGCATAGTACACCCAAGATTATATATAATTTTGTTAAATTAATATACCGTGTTTTAAGGTAACAGAAATACCGTGAAATCTCTTGATGGGAAAAGAACAAGAAAATGTTTCATATTAATGCAATCCTAATGGAAAACCACTTACAGTAAATAACTATAATTTGCATTCTGATCCCTGTTCTGTGAAGTGACTTATCAAAAAGCAATACTCTATTATTTCTCTATAAAAGTTCTAATTTTGTATTAAAATAACCCACAAAGTTTTCAGGTGGATTATTAGAATGAATTCCTTTTTTTAAAAGCCTGTCTCTCTCATCACTGTGCGACTCACAAAAATACATTTTAAACAACTTTATTGTACATGACAGGCTAATTTTTTCATTCAGAGATAATCATTGAAATACAAAATTTCTGTACATTCTCCCTCTCTCTCTGACAGTTACTTTAGGTACAAGCTTGGTCTGTTCATAGAAGCCTTTTGTAAATAGCAGTTGAAGCATAAGATTCTCAAGAAAATGATATATATTTGCATATGTGGGGACGATTGCTGCAGCTGATCGGAATTAATTACTCTTGATTATGAGCAAATTAAAATTTACAAAGTGTAATGGCCACACTGGCTTAATTTTAGTTATACTGTTCACCTT
>NW_020681413.1:0-1576 GCF_002925995.2 Terrapene triunguis
TCACCCCACCCTCTCCTGCCCAGTGCGTCGCCTGCAGCTGCGTGAGGAGCTGGAGCGCTCGGCCTGCGGGAGCGTCCTCTTCAACGGCTACTTGCCCCCGCCAGGTGGGTGCTGCGCCCCAGGCCGAGTGACGGGGGCGGGGGGCTGGCTGCCATGGGGGGGCGGGAGCGGAGACTGACTGGGCGGGGGGGGCTGGGTGTGGGCGGGGGGGCTGAACGGGGGGGCTGAGCGGGGGCGGGGCGGGGCTGGGCGGGGGAGGGGTTGGGTGTGGGCAGAGACAGATGGGGCGGGGGGGGGCTCGGCTCTCAGGGCCCCGTCCCCCAGGTGGTCCAATCGCCCCCCCTCTTGCAGTGTTCCCCGCCAAGCGGCGTAACCGGCACAGCGTGGCAGGGCCGCAGGTGGCCGCCCGGCTCCACAGCGCCGCCGAGAGGGCCCCAGTTCGCCGCAGTAACACCCTGCCCCCCACGCTGGGCCAGGCCGGGCTGCTGGGCCGCCTGCTGGAGGAGCGGGGCCTCGGGGCAGGTACGCGGGGCCCTCGGGGCGGGGGCCGGGGCGGGGGGAGCTCGTCATTCTCCAACTGCTGGCTCTGGGGGGGCCATGGGGTCTAGTGTTAGAGCAGGGGAGGCTGGGAGCCAGGACTCCTGGGTTCTCTCCCCGGCTCTGGGAGGGGAGTGGGGTCTGGTGGTTAGAGCAGGGGGGGCTGGGAGCCAGGACTCCTGGGTTCTCTCCCCAGCTCTGGGAGGGGAGTGGGGTCTGGTGGTTAGAGCAGGGGGGAGCTGGGAGCCAGGACGCCTGGGTTCTCTCCTGGCTGTGTCACTGATCTGCTGTGTGCGTCTGAGCCATACTCAGTTCCTCGTTTGTGCTGGGCTCTGCCCTCCCGCCCCAGGACCGGCCAGTGACCCCGGCATGGTCCGAATCGTCTGTGGGCACCACAACTGGATCGCCGTGGCGTACGCCCAGTTCCTCGTTTGCTACAGGTAACGGCCCAGGTCTCCTGCCTCCCCGGCCACGGGTCCCTCTGAGAACAGACCCCCGAGCCCCCACTCCAGCCCTGCCTGCTAGGGGGGAGCACCCCCATCCCCCCCGCACTGCTGGGCCCAGCCCTGCCTGCCAGAGGGGAGCTCCCCCACCCCCTGGCACTGCTGGGCCCAGCCCTGCCTGCCGGGGGGAGCCCCCCCCATCCCCACCCCCATCACCCCCGCACTGCTGGGCCCAGCCCTGCCTGCCGGGGGGTGAGCTCCCCCCTCCCCCACCACCACCCTGCACTGCTGGGCCCAGCCCTGCCTGCCGGGAGGGAGCCCCCCATCCCTCCCGTACTGCTGGGCCCAGCCCTGCCTGCCGTGGGGAGCCCCGGCCTGACGCCTGCTCTGGCCCCAGGATGAAGGAGACGTCGGGCTGGCAGCAGGGGTTCTGCAGCCCGCGGCTGGACTGGGTGATCGAGCGGGTGGCCCTGAATGCCAAGGTGCTGGGCGGGTCGCTGGGCGAGCAGGACAAGATGGTGGCCGTGGCGTCCTGCAGCGAGATCATCCTCTGGGCCCTGCCAGCCGACGGCAACGGCAGCGAAATCGGTGAGGGG
>NW_020681414.1:0-413 GCF_002925995.2 Terrapene triunguis
TGTTGACGTCACCAGGCATCACCATCACCCCAGGTGACTCAGGAGGGTGGAAAATCACAAGTGTCAATGAAGCCTTCCTGCACTAGGCCTGAACCAAACTCCTTCCATGTTTAAACTCTAATCGACCTCAAAAGCCAGGTGCAAGTGGAATATGTAAGCAACCAGTTATCTGCGTGCAATCCCCCTTTGCAGTATAGTGAGGCCTGCATACCTCTGGCCGAAGGAAATCAAAGGAACGGGACAAGATAGTAGTTCAAGAAGTGTTACTAACGAGCTGAACTTATAGCTGCCAACATAAACTAACTGCTTAAATGTAAGTGCTATTTGCTTAGTAATTGTTACCAGGGATGGGAGGGGTAGAGAGAAAGGAATGGGGGGGAGGAAGGGAGGGGTAGCGGGGGGGGGGGGGGGGA
>NW_020681414.1:513-5998 GCF_002925995.2 Terrapene triunguis
GTTTCTGTTAGTGTGCTTGATTTGAGACGTGCCAGTCTCCTTGCACCGCTTTGAGATCTCAAATAAACGTTGTTTGCTTCTCCACCTGGTGTGTTTATTGGCGCGAAGCACACCGGGCCACGAACCTTCGCTGTTGCTTTGCCTTGGGCACATTGTGCCTGCAACAGTTTTTGGCGCCCAACGTGGGGCTCGAGGCTGAAATTTAGCCTTGCCCGGATCCCTCCTGGAGGCCGACGGACTACGGCGACGACCGACGCCCAGAGCTCACCGGTGACTTCATCGGCGGCCTCAGCGGAGACGTGGTTTGGTCGACCCCAGAGGGCACAACGGTGCAATGCGCTTGAGTAGTGGAGAAGCAGCTGTGGCCGCGGGTGACGGTGGGGAACCGGTCCTGTGGATAAGGTAGGAACAGTCCAGTGGGGACTTTATCTGTCTTGACCTGGGGACGCCCAGTGTCTACCTGTTTTGACTTGGGGACGCCCAGAGTCTCCCTAATATGGGGCAGGGACAGAGTACGGCAGGCAGGGCAAGGTGTACACCCTTGGAATGCATTCTGGTGAACTGGAAAGTGTTTGGATCGGATCCGTTGATTAAAAGTAAACTGAAAAGATTCTGTACAGTAGACTGGCCTCAATATCAGCTAGAGGACCAGGAAAGGTGGCCACCGGAGGGATCACTCAATTATAATGCGATCCTTCAATTGCTTTTGTTTTGTCAGCGTACGGGTAAATGGAATGAACATATGTATGTACAGTTGTTTATGTTGTTAAGAGATAGGTCAGATCTTTTGCAAAGGTGTAATTTGACTCCGACAGGTTCGGTAGTAACTACTGTTAGTCCCCAGAACCCTCCTCCGGTTATGATGGCAGAGTCGGTGTCCCCTTCGGCTCCTCCACCCCCACAGGCTTCAGAGAGTACCCCCCCCCCTTGGTGGGATTGTATCCGTTGATTACTGAGAGTGTGGTAGCCCGTCCAGGAACACAGGATCTTGTGTCAGTGGCTTTTAACCCTGTACATCTGGCTGCTTTTCAAGGCAGAGGCAGGAGAATTCTCAACGAATCCAAGCAAGTTCATTTCTATCTTTGAAGGGTGTCTGGCTAGCTGTAAACCTGACTGGGATGACTGTAATGTCCTTATGCGGACCCTGCTGTCTGAGGTAGAGCGTAATCAGGTTGTGGCTAAAGCAAGGGAGGAGGCACAGAAGAGACATGAACTGAATCCACATCACGTCCCTACTGTTGCAGTCCAGGTCCCCCTAGCAGATCCCGGGTGGAATCCTAATGACCCTGCGGGCCAAACGCGTCTCACTGTATACAAGGAGCTCCTATTACATGGTCTCCGACACTCAGCTGTCCGACATAACAATTGGGCTAAGCCTTATGAGCTAGCACAGGAGCCAAAAGAGAGTCTGGTTGCTTTTCTGCAGCGTATCCGGGATACCATCAGGCAAACTACTAATGCAGACCCTGATGAACGGGAAACTGAGGCAATCATAAAGGGTATCTTTACCAGCCGTGCAGCCCCTGATATTAAAAGGAAACTACAGAAAAAGGAGGATTTGATGGGCATGACCATAGCACAGATTCTGGAAACTGCAAACAGGGCTTACAGCCTTAGGGAGGAAGAAAAGGAAAAGAGGCAAGCGAAAATGATGGTCGCAGCAGTACAGGCCGGTGGCAAGGGAAAATTCCAGGAAGGTGGAAGGGGCCGGGGAATGAGAGGACGTGGACGTGGGCGCCCTGGCTCACACGAAAGGCGTCTGGGTCGCAACCAGTGTGCCAGATGCCGAAAGGAGGGACATTGGAAAAATGAGTGCCCCGAGAGGGAAGGTACCCCTATGATGGCAGCGGAGGATCAAGAATAGGGGTGTCAGGGGAGACGGACTATCCTGCTCCCGGAACCCCGAGTAAAAATGCGGGTGGGAGATTCAAACATAGACTTTTTAATAGACTCTGGAGCTGCACGAACCGCTGTAAACCAACCCCTGCAGCTGCCTGTGGCAGATTCCCTCACTGTGGTGGGTGCCACAGGGAAAGGAACCAAGTGCCCAGTATATGCCCCAGCGGAATGTGCTTTGGGAAACAGAACTCTATCTCACAAACTGGTTTACCTCCCCGATTGTCCAACGCCTTTATTGGGACGGGACCTGCTTTGTCGCTTAGGTGCCACCCTGCATTTCACCCAAGATGAAATAACCCTCACCTTACCCCCAGAGAATGCCTGGATAATGACTCTTGCAACTGAGCCCTCAGCCATGCAAGCCCCAGAATGGAGCCAGTGGGAAAAGCAGGTTTTCCCTCTGGTATGGGCATCAGGGGTCCCAGGGAAGGCAAACCGTCAGACCCCTGTTCATATTCAGCTTCTCCCAGGCAAAAGCCCAGTGCGAATTAAACAGTATCCGATTAAAAGGGAAGCCAGAGAGGGACTGCAGGAGACTATAGATCGGTTCCTAAAGTGCGGTGTACTACGAAAATGCCAGTCAGCTTGGAACACCCCCATTCTGCCCGTGCGAAAGCCCAATGGCACATACCGGCTGGTTCAGGACCTAAGGGCGGTTAATGAGCGGGTTAAGACTCTGCACCCCCTTGTTCCAAACCCGCATACACTGTTGGCCTCTATAGGGGGGCAGTATACCCATTTTTCTGTCCTAGATTTGAAGGATGCTTTCTTCACGATTCCGGTCGACACCCAATCTCAGGAGATTTTCTCCTTCGAGTGGGAGGACAACAGAAGGGTTAAAAAGCAGCTTTGCTGGACCGTGCTGGCCCAGGGATTTAAAAATTCCCCCACTTTGTTCGGCCAGGCTTTGGCCAGAGACTTGGAGGAGTGGGACAATGAAGACAGAGTCCTCCTCCTGCAATATGTGGATGACTTGTTGATTGCTGCTGTGGGTCTAATCCCTTGTCTTAAAGCCACTGTAAGCCTCCTGAACTTTGTTGCACTCAGAGGATATCGAGTAGCACAGAGTAAGGCTCAGATTGCTCTCCCAGAAGTACGGTATTTAGGATTTTACATCAGGCAGGGGGAACGTCAGCTTTCAAGTGAAAGAAAGGAAGCTATCTGTCAAATTCCTATTCCAAGCAATCGTAAACAACTCAGGGCATTTCTGGGCATGGCAGGCTTCTGTAGAATATGGATCCCAGAGTTTGGACTGTGGGCCAAACCGTTGTATGAATGCGTTAAGGGAGCGGATCATGACCCCTTTCACTGGTCCCCAGAAGCGGACAGGGCATTTAAAATCTTAAAAAGAAAACTAATGAAAGCTCCAGCTCTAGGCCTGCCGGACCTAGTTAAGCCACTCCAACTGTATGTGCATGAACGGAGAGGGGTGGCCCTGGGAGTGCTTACTCAGCTATTAGGTGCCTGGAAGCGTCCTGTGGCATATTTCTCTAAACAACTGGATCAAGTTTCAAAGGGATGGCCAGCCTGTTTGAGGGCAGTCGCAGCAACTGCCCTAGTGCTTGGGGAAGCTGAGAAATTGACACTGGGAGGAGTTGTGCAAGTGTATACTCCCCATATGGTTCAAGCCCTGCTGGATACTAAGGGTGGTCTCTGGCTTACACAGTCTCGGGTTGCTCGGTATCAAGCAAAACTGTTAGAAAATCCTGAAGTTACCCTACAGACCTGTCCCTCCCTTAACCCAGCCACCCTGTTACCGGAGACAAAGGAGCAGGAACATGACTGTCTGGAAATCATAGACGTCCAATACTCCAGCCGCCCAGACTTAAAAGATCAACCCCTCCCTAATGCTGATTATGAGTGGTATACTGACGGCAGCAGTACTGTTGTAAACGGACAAAGGAGAGCAGGCTATGCTATTGTATCTCTCCATGAGACTGTGGAAGCAGAGGGTTTGCCTGCTGGGACATCAGCTCAGCTGGCTGAATTGGTAGCCTTAACCCGTGTACTTGAACTGTCAAAAGGAAAAAGAGTTAACATTTTTACTGATTCCAGATATGCCTTTGGAATACTACACGCCCATGCCGGTCTGTGGAAGGAAAGAGGAATGTTAACAGTCCAAGGTTCTCCGGTTAAACATGGGCCTCAAATTCTCCGGCTTTTAGAAGTGGTACAGCTCTCCTCAGAAATAGCAGTGATACACTGCAAGGCTCATCAAAGAGAAGATCAAAATGTGGCTAAGGGTAATGCCAGGGCGGACAGAGAGGCCAAGCGAGCTGCTACCCTGGAACCACAGGAAGCTGAAGATGCCCATATGCATGCCCTCATCCCATCAGTGGGGGAGCTCCCGACCCCTCAGTACTCTCACGAAGAGAGGAACCTAGCCAACACACTTAGGCTCCGGGAAAAGGAGGGATGGCTCCACTCCACGGAAGGAAAAATCCTCCTACCAAGAAATCTAATACGGCCAGTACTACAGAAACTACATCAGTCTACCCACGCAGGAAGAGAGGCTCTTTCCCAGCTTATGAATAAATACTTTCTAACCTCTGGACTTAGGCCTCTGGCCTCTCAGGTGCAGGCTGAATGTCTAGTCTGCCAAGAGGCTTCCCTTAAGTGGCCTGATGCTCTACCCCTTGTTTTGCTCTGCATTCGCGCTCTCCCAAAGGGCAGGTTAGGGCTCAGTCCCTTCGAGATTATGTTTGGAAGGGCATGGCCTATGAATGGTACACCGGTTCTGGCAGGGGAGTGGGAGGTAGGCTGTGGTTTCTTATCTCAGTACATGTGCTCTCTGTCTGCTGTTCTCTGTTCTCTCCACAGGTATACCAAAGATTTGCAGCTTCTCCCGCTGGATGCCCCGATCCACTCCTTGCAGCCAGGTGACTCCGTACTCGTTCAGACCTGGAAGGACGAGCCTCTCCAAGAGAAGTGGAAGGGACCCCACACCGTCCTGCTGGTCTCCCATACAGCAGCAAAGGTCGAAGGACACAAGAACTGGATTCATCACTCTCGCCTGAAAGCAGTGCCTGCTCCTGAACGGTGGACCGACCAGCCTGCAGAGAAGACTGACAGCAACGACCTGGGACTTAAGCTGTTATTCAAAAGACAATAAGGCCTGCTGGGAATGCCCTGTGATCTCTTTGGACAGTCACAGCGCACTCCCCACGAACACTCTGAGCATTGGTTGTGTTTATTTTCACAGGGCCGGCCTAACCTGGTGGCCTGGTCCCTTTTGCTTTTAGTCTGCCTGCTATTGGTAATTGTTATTTTGTGGGTATTTGGGGAATTGTAATTGTCAGGCCCTAGGGTCACCTGCCCAGCATGAGTTCAGGTCCAGGGTCTGCCACAGTGGTACTCTTTGCCATAGGGACACTCCTCTCGTTACCTCCAGTTTCCCCCCGACCACATGCGGGATGGAAAGAAATCCCGGCATACCCTCTCATTGAAAACCCCAGCTTCATAGCACTCAATCATATCTTGTCCACAGAATATGAGAAAACTCAGCCAAAAGCTTGTTGAGTATTCTCAAAGGGGGGAGTTGTTGACGTCACCAGGCATCACCATCACCCCAGGTGACTCAGGAGGG
>NW_020681415.1:0-6258 GCF_002925995.2 Terrapene triunguis
TAGAAAAGGACCACCCAGTTCGCAAAGAGTAACAGGGAAGGTTTCTACCTGGTGTGAAAGTAGAATGAATTATATTGTAAAAATAGAATGGATTAAAGAAATGTTGTATGTACCTTTAAGCAGAAATAAGGAATGTTGAAATACAGGTGTCAGGAAAAGAAACATTAAGGCATAAACAATGAGTCCACTTAAGCTAATGGTGGAACATTAACCAGAGATCTGTAAAAGTTAGTAAGGAAATTGAATATGTATGTCTAGGCTCAGGTAAACTTGTCAGTTCTGCTTTCTTTGTCCTCTTGTTAAGTTCGCGCCCTTTTTATCTGTATAAAATAAGGTAGTGTGGGTCTTGCATGGTGCTCACATTATCTGGGTGTATTAGCAGAGCACTGTGCTAATAAACAGAGTGGTCTAACAAATTGTGAGTCCTGAATCTAACTTTGACACTGGTCATTGCCTTGAGATAGACACAGAGTCATCAGCACATCTCTCTGCTCAGTCTGTGCTGTGAGAGAGAAATTGTTGGCAGCGTCTTGTGTCAGAGAGGAGATGTTATTGTTCCCAAGACACCTGAGATACCAGTAACAGATTTTTGACTCTAATAAAAAAAGAAAAAGAAATTCCTGCTGCAGCTGATGGAAGGGGGCATATGTATGTAGGTCACACTCCTCTCTGTCCAACAGTGCCAGCTATCCAGTGGGATAACCTGGTCAGCTCCTCTTACGCCAGCGATGGATCTCTTCCACCCTGTCCCATAGTGTCAGAGACTCAATTGATTACAAGATGCCCTGATTTCTAAGGCTTGTAGAGTGACTTGTGCATGTTATCTTCACAGCCTCCCTGTTCCTCCCCAGCTATGGGGTTTATGTCCTCATCTAGAAGATCTAGTTCCTTTGTGTCTGTTTCCCCATCTATCTTCACCTGCTCCAACTGGGCATGCGTCTCACCTGCTTTCTTCTTCAGAGAGAAGCATTTCCCCCTTCCCTGAGAGGAAAGGGTTCTTTCACGCTCAACGATTGCCATAGATTTGCCAGACTTCCTACAGACATGGAGTCTTTTCATGAGTGGTGGGATTTTCCATGTGAACATGCTTATCACAGCCTTCTCTAGCAAGACCTGTTCTTGATGTCTGAGGTCAGGGTCTCATCTGCTACAACACGGCCATGAACTTTGTAGACCTGATCCTCTCTGCACTCTCTAGGGGGAATCATAGGGGGGAGGGGTGGTCTGTAACAAACTCAGGAACAAAGATGTCTGGTATTTTTCTGACATAGATTCGTAGGTTCCAAGTCCAGAAGCAATGGCAGATTAAGGCACAGGGCCCATGCACAGGGGCCCTGGCCAATTTGGGGGCCCCGGCAGGAGTGCTGGAACCTGCATAGATGGGAGGCGCCATCAATGCTGGAACTGTGGCCTTGTCCCCCGGCTTCTCCTTTTCCCCCGAGACACCCCGTGCAGCAAGGCCAGAAGCTGGAGCCAGGCAGAGGTAAGAGCTGCCCAGGGACCCCGGGCCACTGTAGGGAGACCCGGACCCTCCATCTGCCCTGGGCAGGGTGTGGTGCCCAAGAGCAGCCCCCAGCCCGTGTCCCCACCCCCCGGGGCATGCCGCCGCTGGTGGGACACACGGATGGGGGCTACAGTCCTGCCTCCTGCCCTGGCCTGGGAGGTGGCGAGTAGCCCCGGGAAGGTCGCAGTGAGGAACTGGACGAGGAGGCCTCCTCCAGCACAGCTCCCACTGCTACTGGACCAGTTTCAGTGGCTGCTACACTCCGCCCACACTCACTCAGTGCCTGTGCCTGGCTGCCCCAGCCGGTCCCTCCTGCTCCTCCTTGGTAAACAGGTAGCAGAACCAGGGCTGTGCCCAAGGGGACAGGATGCCTTCCAGGGAAAGGAGGCACTTACGTCCACTTGTGAGAGGTTTGAAGCAAAGGCAGCATTATGGAAGGCTGCCAGTAAGCTTTCAACTTTGGTGCTACTCTAGCAAAGGCAACTGGAGGATGGTCAATTAGAGTTAGGGGTGGTTAAAGATAATTTGGCTCAACAGGGTTTGGAGTCAGAAGAAGAGTCAACAGACCACCTTAAGAGACAGGAGCTGCGACTTGGTTGTAGGGGAGTACAGAAAAAACCGTTTCAAAGTGAAAAAGGGAGAGTGAGCAGGTTAACACCTGGAGTTGCTCGGAAACAGTGAACTACAGCAGGTAACGGCACTCTTGCAATGCATTTGGCATGCAGACAAAAGCAACAGACACGGGGGGAACAAATTCAGGGTTTGCAGGAGCGGGTAACAACCCCCACTTTTCTCCCAGAGCCAGGATAAAAACCTAGGGGAAAGGCTTCCCAACTGTTTGACCCTAGGGAGCCCTACCCTTTGCTCGGAGCTAACCATATTCTTTTCTTCTCCTCCTCAGTTTGCTAAATTTGCTGCTGTTAGCCTGTACTTTAAAATAGCCTCACAGGGTTAACTGTTCCACTCTGAACTTTAGAGTACAGATATGGAGACCTGCATGTGAACCTCTAAACTGAATTACCAGCTTAGATCTGGTTTTGCTGCCACCACTCCCAAGTACACTAACGCCCTTCCCTGGGTAGCCTTGAGAGACTTCTTCACCAATTTCCTGGTGAACACCGACCCAAACCCTTGGATCTTAACACAAGGAGAATTTAACCATCTCCCCTCCTTTCCCCCACCAATTCCTGGTGAGTCCAGATCCAGTCCCCTTGGATCTTAACACAAGGAAAAAATCAAGCAGGTTCTTAAAAATAAGACTTTTAATTAAAGAAAAGAAAGATAAAAGAAACCCTGTGGGAGACAGCATACAAGCTGATCTCACAGACAACAGATTCAAAACACAGAGGATGTTCCCCTGGGCAAAAACTTAGTTACACAAAAAATACCCAATTTGATTATTCCCTAATGCCCAAGACAAGTTACAAAGAAAATAAACATAAACCTATTATTTCCTTCACTAAGGCCAGGTCTACACTACCGCGGTAGTTCGACGGCTGGCAATCGAACTTCCGGGTTCGATTTATCGCGTCTGGTCTGGACGCGATAAATCGATCCCGGAAGTGCTCGCCGTCGACTGCGGTACTCCAGCTCGGCGAGAGGAGTACCGCGGAGTCGACGGGGAGCCTGCCTGCCGCGTGTGGACCGCGTCTGAACCGCGGTAAGTTCGAACTAAGGTATGTCGACTTCAGCTACGTTATTCACGTAGCTGAAGTTGCGTACCTTAGTTCGAATTTGGGGGTTAGTGTAGACCAGGCCTAAGACTCACTGCTTGATAAGAGGCTGAATTCTGGAGTTTTCCCACTCCGGTCAAAACTTAAACTGAAACTCTAAACAAAGGAAACTCCCCTCCTTCCTTTTGAAACATCTTATCCCTCCATTGGTTCCTCTGGCCAGGTGTCAGCTAGGCTAGGTGAACTTCTTAACCCTTTACAGGTAAAAGAGACATTAACCCTTAACTATCTGTTTATGACAGTTGGCTTTCCACCCTACCCCCCCTTTCGCACTTTTGTTTTTCTGAACTTTTAATGGAGGGTTCTTCGGATACTTATGGGAAATGTTTTTCTGGATATCACATGACGGAGGTCTCCTGTATTCCACTGAAATTTTTAGAGTAAAAGGTCCATGAGTGACCACGGAGACAAATGTTTTCCTGCTTTTTTGAACAATCCCAAGGTAAAGACAGCACCGGGGAAGGCAGCTGTGGTGCAGGGATTGTACTTGGTGGCTAAATCGTTACAGACAAAATGCACCACCTTAAAGAATTGAATGCGGAAGTAAGTGATTTAAAGAGAGTGAAGGGTTAAATGTAGCTTTGGCAGAAATTAAAACTACAGAGTTTGGAGGGAAGCAAGTAGCTGGGAGTTGTGGAAGTGTTAAAAGGTAACAGTTGTGAAGATGTTCAAGAGTAACAGTTGTGGTGTGGGGATTACAGTGGATGAGAAGCTGGATATGAGTCAGCAGTGTGCCCTTGTTGCCAAGAAGGCTAACGGCATATTGGGCTGCATTAGTGGAAGCATTGCCAGCAGATCGAGGGAAGTGATTATTCCCCTCTATTCGGCACTGGTGAGGCCACATCTGGAGTATTGCATCCAGTTTTGGGCCTCCCACTACAGAAAGGATGTGGACAAATTGGAGATAGTCCAGCAGAGGGCAACAAAAATGATTAGGGGTCTGGAGCACATGACTTACAAGGAGAGGTTGAGTGAACTGGGGTTATTTAGTCTGCAGAAGAGAAGAGTGAGGGGGGATTTGATAGCAGCCTTCGACTACCTGAAGGGGGGTTCCAAAGAGGATGGAGGTTGGCTGTTCTCAGTGGTGGCAGATGACAGAACAAGGAGTAATGGTCTCAAGTTGCAGGGGGGGAGGTCTAGGTTGGATATCAGGAAACACTATTTCACTAGGAGGGTGGTGAAGCACTGGAATGGGTTCCCTAGGGAGGTGGCAGAATCGCCATCCTTAGAGGTTTTTAAGGCCCAGCTTGACAAAGCCCTGGCTGGGATGATTTAGTTGGTGTTGGTCCTGCTCTGAGCAGGGGGTTGGACTAGATGACCTCCTGAGGTCTCTTCCAACCCTGATATTCTATGATTCTATGACATAAGACAAAGGTGTTGATGAAAAATAGTGTGGGATTCATCCAAAGGAAAAGTGAGCTGTATAAGGGGAAAGCAGACAACTCAGCTGGGGGAGCTGAGAGACTATGGTGACACAAATGCTGCCTTAAAATTCAATATGTGGAAATTAGCAAAACGAAATCAAAATGTTTTCTAAACCCTAGACAAGGTTTTTATCTCTCTTGCAGCTTCTCTGTTGATAAAGGGGCTGAGCTCTGATGGAAGAATTTCCCACACTCCGGGAATTCCTAGGGTCTCTCTCCTGTGTGAATCCTCTCATGTCTAATAAAGTGTGAACTCCACGCAAAGGTTTTCCCATACTCACAGCAGTCATAGGGTTTCTCCCCTGTGTGGCTCCTCTGATGGTTACTAAGGGTTGAGTGCTCAGTGAAGGTTTTTCCCACACTCATAGCATTCGTAGGTTTCAGAGTGGTAGAGGTGTTAGTCTGTATCAACAAAAAGGAGTACTTGTGGCACCTGTGGAAGAAAACGCAGTCTTCACTCTTAGGGTGTTTGCAACATGTCAGAGACAGTTTATTCTCAAGCAATTGCAAGGGGGAGAGTGTGCACGGACAGGGATTCCCCCTTCCTAGGCAGGTCTCCGCCAGATAAACAATTAGGGCAAGCATTTATACCTTTTGTTACATACAATAATGATCAACAACCACGTCTTGTTTATACATATTCCTTCCTGATAGCTTACTTTTCTCTACGGCAGTGTTTCTCAAACTGGGGTCGCCGCTTGTGTAGGGAAAGCCCCTGGCGGGCCGGGCCTGTTTGTTTACCTACCCCGTCCACAGGTCCGGCCGATCGCGGCTCCCACTGGCCGCGGTTTGCCGCTGCAGGCCAATGGGAGCTGCTGGAAGCGGTGGCCAGTACGTCCCTCGGCCCGCGCCACTTCCAGCAGCTCCCATTGGCCCAGAGCAGCGAACCGCGGCCAGTGGGAGCAGCAATTGGCCGGACCTGCGGACAGGGCAGGTAAACAAACCGGCCCGGCCCGCCAGGGGCTTTCCCTACACAAGCGGCGACCCCAGTTTGAGAAACACTGCTCTACAAGTTCTTGCTCCAGTCTGCTTTCCAGTCTTATCTAACACAAGGTCAGTCTCTTACAGTTTTTCCCACTCGCTCGGGCCTTGCCTTGACGTCTCGTGTTATTAGAGTTAGAGTTAGCCTGACTCTTGCTCTATTCTGATTGAAAACTCAGATGTCTACATCCAAATTCCCTTTATCCCTTTTTCCACTTCCACACACCTTGGAGACTAACACATTTATTTGAGCACAAGCATTCGTGGGCTAAAACCCACTTCGTCGGATGCATGCAGTGGAAAGTACAGTAGGAAGATATATATTGTGACAGACCCAGACCAGTGGGGTACAGGAGTCTGGTAGAGGGCAAATATACTGGTCACTGGATGAGTAGTTTTCTGTTCCCTGAGTGACCAGAGCAGGGGCTGCACTAGAGTAATCAGGAACCTGTTAGAACCAGTTAAGGCAGGCAGGCTAATTAGGACACCTGGAGCCAATTAAGAAGAAGCTGCCAGAACAGGCCTGCACAACTCGTAAAGCCGCGAGGGCCATATTACTCCAAAGAAAACAGCTGAGGGCCGAACCCCCCCCCCCCCCCCCCCCCCCCCCCCCCCC
>NW_020681415.1:6358-7504 GCF_002925995.2 Terrapene triunguis
AGCATTGGCCTGCTAAACCCAGGGTTGTGAGCTCAATCCTTGAGGGGCCACTTAGGGATCTGGGGCAAAAATCAGTACTTGGTCCTGCTAGTGAAGGCAGGGGGCTGGACTCGATGACCCTTCAAGGTCCCTTCCAGTTCTAGGAGATGGGATATCTCCATTAATTTAAAAAACAGCAGTATTGAACCTTTGTAATATGTTATAGTGGGCTCCTAAGGTAGTATAATTAAGGTAAAAGAAAAATGTCTTTTTGCTAGAAGTAGAATAAGATCTTCCCCCCACTTTGTAATCAATTGCCTTGTTGAATGAATGAGGTGTGAATGAGGAAGGCATGGAAGGCAGCACCTCCAGACAGCTGCAACCCTTGGAGAGGGGATGGGAGCCAGACCAGATCAGTAGAACAGGTCAGCCACCGACTCGCAGCTCGCCTCCTCAGCCCCCCCTCCCCCGCCGCTGGAAGGTTTAGACCTGACCCACTGCCCTCAGCCCCCATCCTGATCCTGTTCCCTCAGCCTCCCCCGCAGTCCCCCCCTGTACCTCCCACCCCGAACCCACTGCCCTCAGTCCCTGCCCTACCCCAAATCTCTTCTTCAGCCTCTCCCGTCATCCCACCCCCATCGCTCCCCCTGCTGTCCCACCCCCTCAACTTCCCCCCCATTCCAGTCCTGCTCCCCTCTGTCTCAACCCCTCCAGACCCTGTCCCTCTCCCCAACCCCCCGACCCTCCCCAGCCCAGCCCCATTGTCTCCCCCGCCCCGCCCCACTCTACACAGCTCTCTACCCTGTCCCATTCATGCTCCCCTCAGCCCCTACCCTACTCCCCCCATCCCAGTCCTGTCCCATCCTCCTCAGCCCTCCCGACTCTCCCAGTCCTGTCCCCCTCAGTTCCTCCACCCTGCTTCCCCTGGTCCATCCCCACACACCCACCGACTTCCTCGACTTCCCTCCCCCCAATCCCACTGCCTGGACCCACCCCCGTCCCACTCAGGACATGCATGAAAAAGAAGCAATGGGCTTAAATTGTAGCAAGGGAGATTTAGGTTAGACATTAGGAAAAACTTCCTAACTGTAAAGGTAGTTAAGCACTGGACAAATTACCCAGAGAGGTTATGGAATAGCAGTCATTGGAGTTTTTTAAGAGGTTAGA
>NW_020681416.1:0-7647 GCF_002925995.2 Terrapene triunguis
CACACACATGTTCCCCATCCCCTGACCGCCCCCCAGAACCTCTGCCCCATCCAACCACCCCCTGCTCCCTGTCCCCTGACTTCCCCCCGGGATCCCCCGCCCCTTATCCAACCCCCTGGCCCCAGCCCCCTTACGATGCTGCTCAGAGCAGCATGTCTGGACGCTGCGGCGGTGTGGTTGTGGGGGAGGGGAGTCAGCCGGGAAGGGACCGGGGGTAGCCTCCCTGGCCAGGAGCTCAAGGGCCGGGCAGGATGGTCCCGCGGGGCGTAGTTTGCCCACCTCTTTGCTACAGCCTTGGTGAGGGGCCGAACAATGGGCAGCTGCCATCGTTTGTCTGGGAAGGAACAAAGGGCTGCAGCATCCACGTGAGCGGGTGAAACTCCTCGAGTGGTTAAAGGAGGCCTTAACCGCTGGCACCCCCCTTGCAATGCAGCAGTAGAGCAATTGTGAGCCGCAGCAGTAGAGCAGGAGTTAGACCTGCTTACACCACACTTCAATTTGGCCCGACCACTGAAGGAGCTCTAAGCGCTTCCAAAACACTAGTGAATTAAGCCTCGCCGTGCCCCTACGTGGCAGGGAAGTATTGTTATCCCTGGGTCTCAGACGGGGAAACTGAGTCAGAGTGCGGCTACAGGACTTGCTTTGGGACATTCTGTGGTAGCGCGGGGAATAGAAGCCAGATCTCCTGAGCCCTAGTGCTGCACTTGAGCCGCAAGGCCATCCTGTGTGGCTCAGCTGACCCGCACAGACCTTGTGTGGTGGAGGGGAATCTCGGCCAGAGCAGCAGTGACCGTCGTGGGTCTGTGCGACCTGTGCAGCCGCACAAGGGCCTGTGCTGCTCGGGGCCCTGTTGCTCTCACACAACTGCCTGGCCAGCCAGAACACTGTGCCCCAGGAATAAAAACCTGCAGCACTGAGGACAGGTCTACCCTGAAAACGCTGCATTGGCACAGCTGTGCCGCTGTAGCGCTTACGTGAAGACGCTCCTACACCGACAGGAGAGTTTCTCCCAGTGGCGTAGTTAATCCACCTCCCCGAGAGGCGGCGGCTATGTTGGCGGGAGAAGCTCTCCCATCGATATCGCGCTGTCTACACGAGGAGCTAGCTCAGTATAAGTGTGTCACTCAGGGGGGTGGATTTTTCACATCCCTGAGCGATGTAGTGATACCGATACAGGTCTGTAGAGTAGATGTGGCCTGAGTCTGGGTCCTTGTCTTGGCCTGGCCCTGTCGGGACGTTGCTGAGAATCAGGATGACGAAGGCCTAACAGTGTCATGGTGGGTCCTGGGTCCCAGGAGCTGGTGGGGGTGGCAGCCGTGATGGGGAATCTCGCTCCATTCCTGTTCTCCGGTCTCTCAGCCAGCGGTTGTTGGCAGCGAGTTTCATCCTCTTGACTCTCCCCCACACACTCCTCCCAAAAGTGTTGGGTTTTTTTGAGGACCCCAGAAGGATGCAATGGGTCAACAGCCCTTCCCCTCGTGAATTTGTTCACCAATTAGACCTGATTTCCGACACACCAATTTTGGTCCATTGATTTTCGGTCCAACCCTTCTCTTGGTTACAGGGCATGGCGTTAACACAGTCCCTGAGCTATATCAACAGGCCTTTTTGTTTGGACTCCTTTCCTCTCTGTGGCTTCCCTTTGCACCTTTCCCCATCAACATTTATTACCGTAGGTGTGGTGCTGTTCTAGGGACGTTCACTCCTTACAGCTGAGCTCACAGCTAGGCCCAATTAGTACCACGGGCTTGATCCCGGGAGCATCCTCCATGCTCCACAAGTCCTTGGGATTCGAGGGTGTTCGGCCTCACTCAGCAGTTGGAAGGAGGCTCAACCCCTGGCAATTAGCTGTGATTAACTCCCCAGCTTGAGCTTTGAGTGCCCAACGCTGCCCCACTCTGCAGTGTTTCTGGGGGGCAGTTTAATTAGAGGGGCGCATGCTTTGGTGCTGCTGTGGGATGAGTGTATTGCACACGCCAGGCGCTCCTGGCATCTCTCCATTCCCCTCCCACAAGGCCCCTGTGTTCACACTTCCACCTCCCTTATTTCAGGGTTTCCCTGCACCTCCACTCACACCAGGGGCTCACCTTTCCCCAGAGTCACTGTTCGGTTCGTTTGACTTTTACATCCTTTCTGGTTTTCTTAGCAAATAGCAACATGTTGGGAAGGAGAGACCAGCTCTGGGCTGGAGAGCAGCTAGAACCGGAGCAGACTCAAAGCGTAGCCCCTAAGCAAGCCGAAAGCTTTTCTGAAATCT
Source organism: Terrapene triunguis (assembly GCF_002925995.2). Lineage (NCBI taxonomy): Eukaryota > Metazoa > Chordata > Testudines > Emydidae > Terrapene > Terrapene triunguis. The sequence goes on from NW_020681416.1 coordinate 2,258, forward strand.
CGGGAGGTTTGATCAGATGGTTGGTTTGTTGCATTACAACGGTGCCTTGCGTGACAGTGTCCCGGGCAGGTTGTCTGCTGGGATTGACGCTCTGAATCGAAGAGCGTCAGTCTCCACTGCTTGAGTGAAATGAACAGATCCGTTAGCAAAATGGCTGTGGCACCATCCGAAATCTCTGGGGCCCAGCCACTAGAGAGGGGCAGAGAGCCACACATGGCATGGGTTGAACTGGGGCCCCGTGTAAGATCAGGGCCCCGTTGTGCTCGGCGCTGTACAGACGCAGAACCAAGAAGGTGGTACTTGCCCCAGAGAGCTCTCTCACTTTAATGTTTAGTTTAACTGAATGATGGTGCCTGATCGACAGCCCTGGAGACTCATCCTCTGTCTGTCCACAGGACAGGCCCTGTGAAGGCAGCGACGGGACCAGCTCCTCCGCCCCACCTCACCAATGGGCTACCCACACTGCAGGCCTACTCGGTCTCTGGCCTCTCTGAGGGTGACTGCCCCGAGGGAGCCTGTCTGTGGACGTCTGTGACTTCTTGTGTGACCTTGGGGATCTCGGTACCTGTCCATCTCCACAACGGGACGGATGCCAACACCACATGGCCCCTTTGTCTCGCTCTTTGGATGGGAGACGCTGTGTAAGTACAAAGAATTTACCCTGGCTTACCTGACATGGGGTTAGGCCCCCAGGGATGACTGCTCTCCGGCTGCCCCAGCACATGATGGACAGGGGCTGATTGTGCGTCTGTCTAACCAGGGTCTTCCACGGTGCCCCTCCCAGCTGGGAGCACAATGAAGGGAGCGTGTTGTCAGCACTGGTGATCACCCAGTTACAGGGACCATGTGGATGGAGGTGTAGACCTTGCCGGATGGTCTCCTCTGTGCTGCGCTCTGCTCCAGGGGCCTTCAGAAGGCAGGCTGAAGCTAGACCCCCAGGTGGGGAAGGAAGGGACCGATCTGTAGCTTGTCACTCTTGGCTGAGGGAAAGTCCCCAGGGTGGCTACCAGAGGGGCGGTGCAAAGCAGGGAACAGAAATACGAGGAGAACCTCTGCCGAGGCTCCCACCTGGTGAGGGATCACCAGAGCTTTGGTGTAGCGCAGTGTGGGAGACAGACGTGAAGCACTTTTGATGGGGAAAAATCCTTCCAGCTGTGCTGAACCCTGTCCCACCAGGCCTAAAGAGGCAGTTACTGTCAGTGGACTCTACTTAGCCCCTCCCCCCCCCCGGCCCCAGCTCCCTGTACATCAGGGCATAGGGCTGGTGGATCCATGTGGGTCGGAGACCCTCCTTCCCCAGAAGGGTCTCCGATCTCAATCCATCATCAGAGCCATGCACAGAGAGCCCCTGCACAGCCATGATCTGTAAGGCCTATGCCAGAGCGTCTCTACAGACTCCACAAATCCTGCGCCCGGCACCCTGCAATGGATCTGTTGTGACTATCTTGCAGCCCCAGAGGAAAGGATCAGGATTTTCCTACATAAGAATAGGGGTTTTCCAAAGTGCACATGGCCAAAATGTCCCCACTGTGAGCTGTCTTGTTGCTGTGCTCCGCACCAGAGGTGGCTGCATCTCCGTGGCGCTGCGTGTCTGTGGCTGGTGATACATTAGGATTACGCTTTGGGATCCTTCGGGGGAAGGTGACATCACAATGTTACGTTATCTGGGAGCTGCACTTTGATTCCATCTCACCAATATGCACAAGTTGTACGCTGGTGCTAATCAGCCAGCATGACCGCAGGGCCTGTCTTGCGGCAGTGATGCTGTGTGACTTGTAAGTTCCCTCAAAGCATTGTGAAATAACCTGCGATCTCAGAGTCCGAGTCAACTGACTGAGGCTCGTGCTGCAGGGCTAAAACTAGCAGTGTAGACATCCAGACTCGGGTCGGACCCAGGCTCTGAGACCCACCCCGTCGCCAGGTTTCAGAGCCCAGGCTCTAGCCCAAGCCCGGACGTCTACACTGCTATATGTAGCCCTGCAGCTCAATCCCAGGTTTACTGTGTACGTGCCTCCCCCCTGCCCCGCCCCCAGTGAGGCCTTACTGAAGTCACTTTTCCCCCTTTATCCTAGCAGAAAGTTTCCTGGGAGTTGCAAGGACATGGAGGTGGGGAACCTGACGGAGACGTGGTACCAAAGCCTGCAGTCAATGCTGAAGGCCCTGAACCAAACACTTCATGGTGCCATCCTGTGCCCACCAGACCAGGCCACGGGGCGGACAAATGGCAGTCACATCAAGCTAGCCAGCAAGGACGACTATTCCTACATGTACATCTTGTTCGTGATGATCCTGTTTGCCGCCACAGTGGGGAGTTTGATTCTGGGCTACACCAAGTCCAGGAGGGTGGACAAGCGGAGCGACCCCTACCACGTGTACATTAAGAACAGGGTGTCTATGATCTGAGCAGGGCAGGGACACTGTTGCAAGGACATGCACAGCTACCGGCATCTGCCTCCTGCAGCAGGAGAAACCCTTTTCCCTGATCCAGTCAAACTCTTCTCGGAGGGGCCGACACACGTCTTGCTACGAGACAGCCACGCGGACACATTTAGTGCAGAGGAGCAGCAGCAGGCATGATCTTGCACACAGGCAGAGAGCGCCAGACCTTAGAGGCCGCAGAATAGTCATGTGACGGCTCTGGACGCTCGCCAGCAGGCCCGTCCTGGATCGCTCTGCACCAGTTGCGAAGTTCCCGCCAACCTCCTTCTCCTCCAAAGGAGCGTCTCCATTTACACCAAAGGGCCCGGGGATAGGCTAATGGAAGGTCTTAAGTGTATCCCAGAATCCTTTGCTCCCATGCAAAGGTGCATGGGATGCGTGTGAGTGCTGCAAGTTCTTAGTTATTGTGATGTTGGACGCCATATGAGATCATAGAGAAATGGATGCGGAGATCACGGTGCACACAGCTCAACAGCGAGTGGGCTCCTGGCTCGGGCAGAGCATGACACAGTTTGGGGACTGGGTGGGAGCACAAGGGGAGGGCCCCTCTTGTCTCCACCTAGAGTCCAGAACGTTGGTGCTGGGACCCGGCATCGGTGTGCGGAGATGCCTCTGTCAACAGAGCAGAGAATGAATGGCTGGCGGATGAGCCAATCGGATGGTTTAATTTGTCCCTCCACGTCCTGTCAGCCTCTCGCTATGCATGTGCAGCCTGGAGTCTGATGGGGCTCTGAATAGGGAGGCCTCCCATTCTCAGGGCAGCAGCCAGAGAACAAATCCGAGAGAAGGGAAAACGTTCTGTGGGGCTGATCTCGAGAGGGGCTGAGCGCACACAGCTCCCACTGGTCTCTGTCCCGAGGGCCAAAAGGGTCCGTACGCCACGTAAGCTGTGTTCCCTGCACTGGGTAAACTGTTGTGCATTTTAATAAATCCAAGGCCACGTAGCGCACACAGTTGTTGGCTACCCAGAACTTCCTGGGGACAGCAGAGATGGAGCTCAGTTCCTCCTATTGCAAAAGCACAGGCTTCTACGTTTGTCGCTGAAAGAGACTTGTTAGCAATATAAGGCCTATGATATACAGTTGTAGTAGTAGGATTTTATGTTTGTATTTTGTATAATTTAAAATGAAAAATAAAGAATAATAATGTAGCTTGTGTTAAATGTATTGGTGTGTGATTTGATCATATCCTGCCAGCCACCCTTTTTGAATAGCAGAAAGGAATGGCCTAATGGGCCATTTGGTAAAGCTGCATCAGCCGGAATCTGTGTCTGGGCTGATTTCAAGGCAGTAACAGACGTTTTAAGGTCACCACTTTGTTGTAGGTTTAGCATTTTAAAATCAGTAAAAGAATGCCATGATTGTTTTCTTTTGCATTGCAACTTGATGTTCCTGTCCAAAATGTTCTGTGTAAATTAATTCTGTTTTGTGTGTAAATAAGAAATGTGTGTGTTAAGAGATAAGTGTGAAGGGCATCGCTGAACCAGATGGTCTAGGAAGGAACCGGAGACAGACGCAAGGGCGCCAGGAGGCTGCAACACGCCCCTATTGAAATGTCAGAGGAGGGCAGATTAACAACTCTAAAAATGAGACAGGCACCTATCAATGGGGACAAAATAGCTGCGATCAAAACCAGCCTGGGAGAACTCCCTAAAAAACTTCATAAAAAACCAAAATAAAAAGTAAGGAGGACAGTTTAAGAAAACAAGCACTCGTCAAACAATTGATTACAGCATGATGGTGCAAAACTCATTGGTCCCAATAAAGGAAAATCACTATGTAAACAGGGTGCCTTGCCATGAAACTTTGGGTTCGTCCTGCCAAGACTTCCCCGGAGCATCATGTCGCGGCCGACAGAACCCGGCTCCTCCCTAACCGTGATCAACCTAACGGGCCACTAGATTGATCCGGACTCTAAACTGGTAACTATAACATAGACTGGCAGTGTGTGTGTGTGGGGTGTGTGTGATTGAATGCATATGCTAATTGTTGTATCTTCAATAAACGCAGTGTATTGCCGTTTCCCCTGAAAAAGATCCCGTGGGCTTCTTCTAAGCAGAACAGTTTTGGGTGGAGAATTGCGAAAGGGGGAAGACCTGCACTGTGATTGAACATACAGTAATTTCTAACTTAACGTCGTAGTTCTGTTCCTGAAAAATGCGACTTTAAGTGAAACGATGTTAAGGGAATCCAATTTCCCCATAAGAATTAATGTAAATGAGGGGGTTAGGTTCCAGGGCAGCTTCCCCGACTCTGCAAGCACCAGGCGCGGGGGGCTCAACCCTCAGCCCGTCCACTCTACCCCTTCCCCCCCACCTCCTCCCCCTTTACTTCGCATGCTGGGTCCTGGCTCCTCCCCCGTCCCTTCTAAACACCGCAAGCCAGCTGATTGACGTGTTCGGGAGGCAGGGGAGGGAGGGGGGAGGCACGCCGAGTTCTGGCTCCTCCCTCCTGCCCAGGGCAATCAGCTGGCTTGCAGCATTTAGGAGGCAAGAGGGAGGGGGGAGGAGCAAGGTCTTAGCGCAGGCTCCCCCCCACCCACCTCTTGCCCGTGGCAATCAGCTGGCTTGCGGCGTTCGGGAGGCAAGGGGAGCCTGCGCGCCGAGTCCTCGCACCTCCCCCCTCCTTCCTGCCTCCAAAATGCCACAAGCCAGCTGATTGCCCCGGGCAGGAGGCGGGGGAAGGCGCTGATCCACGGGGTCTGCTGGTGGGCGGGAGGCGCTGGTGGGGGGGGGGGGGTGGCATACGGAGGCTGCCAGCTGTGGAGAAAGCAGGCAGCCAAACAATGTAAGAGTGGAGCATTGCACAACTTTAAATGAGCATGTTCCCTAATTGACCAGCAGCGTAACAACGTTAAGCGGGATGACTTTAAGTGAGCAGTTACTGTACTGCTAAATATTGCTACAAGGTTATGCCATCCATATAAAGTGATGGATCATTCAGGTGTGCACA
>NW_020681417.1:0-1340 GCF_002925995.2 Terrapene triunguis
AGAGAAAAGCTTGAAAACATGACAGGAGTGCAGAATAAAGCTCCGGAAACAGAAGCCAAAGGCGTATTATTATTTTAAGCCAATCTCATGATTTCTGAAGCCTGACGCATGAATCCTGAATGTTCTGGATTGGCAGCACTGGTGATAACTGGAGCAGGGGGGACATTTTTGATTAAACAAACTGTTTGCAAAACAGCTTCAAGTTTGACAAAACACCTGGCTAAAAAAAAAAAAAAAAGTCTTGAAAGTGTCAGAATGGAAAGTTTGGTTTTTTTAGTTAAAATGACTTTTCATTTTAAAATTTTAGTAACCTTACACTTAAAAAAGGGGTTTTTTAAAAAAGGAAAGAGTCCAAATCAAGACAAAATGTTTCCAAATTATAAAAATAAAATGTCTCTGACAAAAACCCAATTTTTTTTTCTTATTTTTGGTTTTTGAAAATGTTCAAGCTTTCGATTTTTGTCCCAGATCCAGGCCAGGAAAAAATTTCAAAATGTTGAACATGCTCCTTTCCCGCCCAGCCCTCGCCACGGCGTTTAATTCTCCCGCAGCGGCTGCTCCAGACTGGTGAGACGATTCCAGCACACCCAGCGGACAGGCCCTGGGTTGGGGGGACAGGGCTTGGCAGCCTCACAAGCCCAACAATGGATGAAAGGAAAACACAACCAAGCAACTCAGATCTCTGGCTGCTTCCCTTTGCCCCGACCCCAGCAATGAAACAGCAGATCCCTGGTACAGTGCCTGGCTCAGCTGAGCACGCTGCGGCCCAGGCAGGCAGGTGTTACTACCACACCGCAGAGACAGTACCCAGCACTAGCACAGGGCACGCGCAGCAGAGGCTGCCACATAGACAGTGCGAAGCACAAGAAGCAGGGACTTAACCGAGCTTTCCACAAGCAGCTCCCTGCACACAACAACCGCGCTATTTTCGCAGCAGTTCTGCTCAAGCACATACAAGCATTAAACCTGCAGCATCTCACCTGCCATCTTCTGTCCCTCTTCCCATGGCAGCCTGGACACCTGCACTTTTATCTCCAGGCAGGGGCAGCTCCTGCTGGGCGGGACTGGCCAGGCTGGGAAACGCCCAGTTGGCATGAATTGGGCAGGGCCAAGAAAAAGCTCTGCCCACTGCTTGCCACCTCCCAACTCCTCATGCTGAAAGCACCAAGGCTAAGGGCCGTGTCACTGGTGTGCCCTGGCTGGTGTGTGCAACCAGAGCATGCCAGTGAGTCTGAAGGTGCAGCTCCACCCCTCAGCCCTATGCCCGGCTGCAGGGGGCCTAGCGCTAAAGCAGTGATTCTGTCGGTTTTCTCAGGGCGAGCCTGGACTGACTCTTAGGG
>NW_020681418.1:0-827 GCF_002925995.2 Terrapene triunguis
ATGTATACATACCATTAAAGCATTTAATGTTTTTAAATAATGTATTTAGTGTATTTTCAAATTATTACAAATTAATTTTTGAATGTATTTCACTAGTTATTTTTTACATTTCCAAATACATGTTACTATAGTATTGCAACTTTTTTTTATGGAAGGGGCCCCCGAAATTGCTTTGCCCCAGGCCCCCTGAATCCTGTGGGCGGCCCTGCCCAGAGTGTGTGAGGAGCCGGGGAGGGAGGGAAGCGGGGTCCCCTGGAGCCGAGCCCGGGCTGCGGCGGCGGCGAGAGGGGCTTCCGGAGTGTGTGAAGAGGTGTTCGTCGGTGCTGAGCAGGTAGCCCAGCAGCCAGAGATCCTCATCTTCCCGCCCACCGGGGCTGGGCCAGGGTGCGGTGAGGCTGAAGAGCAGCAGGTCCGGGGGGCTCTCCAGGTCCTCAGCTGCCAGCATGTTGGGGGTGAGGGGGGTGAGCACGAACTGATCCACCTTGGCCACCAGCAGCGCTGCGAAGCCCAGGGAGGGGGCCGTGTTCTCTGCGCAGCCCCGCAGCCAGGGCCGGCTCTAGGCACCAGCCAAACAAGCTGGTGCTTGGGGCGGCACATTTTTAGGGGTGGCATGGCCGGCGCCAGAATGCCGCCCCTAAAAATGTGCCGCGGCCGCCCTAGCTCACCTCTGCTGCTGCTGCCTGGGAGGGAAGGGGAGATCCCGAGCGGCCGCGGCGCGCGAAACAGCTGTTTCGCGCGCCGCTGCTCCTCCTCCCTCCCAGACTTGAGACCCTGGGAGGGAGGGGGAGAAGCGGCGCCCGCGTCGCGGCCACTCGGAATCTCCCCCC
>NW_020681418.1:927-2505 GCF_002925995.2 Terrapene triunguis
CTCAAATCTGGGAGGGCGGGGGAGATCCCGAGCGGCCGTTTCGCGCGTCGCTGCTCCCCCTCCCTCTCAGACTTGAGACCCTGGGAGGGAGGGGGAGAAGCGGCGCCTGCGCCGCGGCCACTCAGAATCTCTAGGCTCTCAAATCTGGGAGGGCGGGGGTGATCCCGAGCGGCCGTTTCGCGCGTCGCTGCTCCCCCTCCCTCCCAGGCTTGAGAGCCTGGGGGGAGGAGGCAGGGCTGGGGATTTGGGGAAGGGGTGGAGTTGAGGCGGGGCCGGGGGAGGGGGGGCGGCCAAAATTGTTTTTGCCTTGGGCGGCAAAAATCCTAGAGACGGCCCTGCCCGCAGCCGCACCGCCACCTGGAAGTACTCCCTCTCCGCACCACCCAGCAGCTCCACCCGCATGGGGACAGAGTCACGGCTGGGCCAGGGCTCAGCCGCCGTGTGCTGGTAGTGGATCCCACGTTTCGGGGGGAGCCCAGTGCTGAGGCGGCAGGGTGTGTGTGTGGGGGGGGAAAAGAGAGCCCAGTGCTGGGGCGGCAGGGGGTGTGGGTGGGTGGGGCACTGGTGGGTGGGGGGGGGAGCTTAGGGCTGGGTGGGGGGGCAGCCAAAAATGTTTTTGCTCGGGGCGGCAAAAAACCTAGAGCCGGCCCTGGCTGCTGCCCAGCCGGAAGATTGAGAATGCCGGCGGTTTGGAGCAGAGGCTCTGAGTTCAGACAAACTTGACCTCCTCGGTCCTGGAGTCCAGGTGACTAATGAGGGCATGGTCTGAACAGGCTGTGCGGTGTCACTGCCATTCCCTGCTGGCTGCATCGCTGCCAAAGGGGTCGAGTCTCTCACAGGGGTCTACACTCAGCTGGACTCACTGGGGAGCCCCGGCGAGAAGCTGGGGGGCTAGAGCCTGAAGTCTCAGAGTCGTGGGGCTCGCCCTTGCAAAAGAGGAGGCCTGGGGCCTAGCACAACCATAGGGGCATCCCAAGCATGATGGGCACCCTGGGACACCAGGACAGAGGGGGGACTGGTTCAAGCTGGGAGGACCTGAACACGAGCAGCCGGCGGCAGCAGTAGTAGTGGGGGTGGCCATGACGGGGAGCAGAGACAGAGCTCTGGGGGTACAGGACAGGCAGCAGGGAAATCGGGACCAAGGAACGTGCCTGCTGCTGTTTGCTCCTGCTGCTCCCATGGGAAGAAGGCTGGGGGCATTCTCAGCCCACAAACAGAACCACCTGGCTCTCCCTGTAGGAGGAGACCCCGGCAAGGTCTCACTTCACTGGGGCTGAAGGGGGACAAGCACATTCCAGGGCCTGACAGGTCAACGCTCAGCCCAGCTCCTGCATGTAGTGATGGGAACTGCCACTCGTGGAGCCCACCCGGCCCAGACTGGTGCTAAGTTCCAAGCAGCCAGACCCTGCCCCTCCCTGTGGCTGCCGGCCCGCGCTGGCACCATTTGGCTGCAGCATGGATCAGCAGGTGCTGATGCACGAGTAGGGTTACCATACGTCCGGATTTTCCCGGACATGTCCGGCTTTTTGGGCCTCAAATCCCCGTCCAGGAGGAAATCCCAAAAAGCCAGACATGTCC
>NW_020681419.1:0-3339 GCF_002925995.2 Terrapene triunguis
GAAAATACCAAAGAAACCCACTACAGTAGCATTTAGCTTCAAAAAAGGGAACTACACAAAGTTGAGACAGCCAATTAAACAGAAATTAAACGGAACTATCACAAGACTGAAATGCCTGCAAGCTGCATGGAAACTATTTAAAAACACCATATATAAAATAGAGGCTCAAACTAAACGTATACCCCATATAAATAAAAATAAAATAAAATAAAATAAAGTAAGAGGACCAACAATATGTCACCATGGCTAAACCAGAGTTAAAGAGGTGGTTAGAGGCAAAAAGACATCCTTTAAAAACTGCAAGTCAAATCCTGATGTGGAAAATAGAAAGGAGCATAAACTCTGACAAGTGTAAAAATATAATTAGATAGGCCAAAAAATAATCTGAAGAGCAACTACCAAAAGACACAAAAACTAATAGCAAACTTTAAGTACATCAGAAGTAGAAAGGCTTCCAAACAATCAGTGGGGCCACTGGACGATCAAGGTGCTAAACGAGCACTCAAAGAGGACAAAGCCATTGGGTAGAAACTAAATGAATTCTTTGCATCCATCTTCACTGCAGAGGAAGTGAGGGAGATTCCCACACCTCAGCCATTCTTTTTAGGTGACAAATCTGAGGAACTGTCCCAGATTGAGGTGTCAATAGAAGAGGTTTTGGAATAAATTAAAAAGTTAAACTGTAATAAGTCATGAGGACCAGATGGTATTCACTCAAGAGTTCTGAAGAAACTCAAATATGAAATTGCAGAACTGTGGTATGTAACCTATTGCTTAAATGAGCCTCTGTACCAGATGACTGGAGGATAGCTAATGAAACCAATTTTTTTTTTTATAAAGCTTCAGAACATATCCTGGCAATTACAGGCTGATAAGCCTAACTTCAGTGCCAGGCAAATCAGTAGAGACACAGATGAACACAATATGTTGGGGAAGAGTTAACACAGCTTTTGTAAAGGGAAATCATACCTCACTAGTGTATTAGAATTATTTGAGTGAGTCAACAAGCACGTGGACAAGGGTGATCCAGTTGATATAGAATACTTGGACCTTCAGAAAGCCTTTGACAAGTTCCTACATCAAAATTGTGACGTTGTGCAGTCTATATGGTTTTATAAAAACATGATAATAAGTGAATATAATGCAACTGGGATATGCTTCGTGCAAAAGGTCTCTTGTAAGGTATCATTACAAAGCTCATAATCTACTGAGTGTGATCATCCTATTTGTAGAAATGTACCACTCTTGTATCTAAAAGTAGAAATATAAAACATTACATAATTACAATAGGCCCTCAGAGTTAAGTGTGGGTCATTAATGATGGTTTGGAATCTTGATGACTCCCATTAACCAGGACCATTGTCTGCAGATGGCTGTGTTTACCTGTTAGTCTTCCTGTATATGTGTGTGCTTGCAAGTGGGCAATGAAGTCTTGCAGTGACATGTGATCATGTCACCTGAACTGGAATCCATCTTTAACCTGGTGCTTTTCCAGTGGGGGGGGGGGGTGGAAACCCAGAGGGACAAAGGGTTCCCGCCTTATGCAAAAGATATATAAAGAGGTGGAAGAGAACAAAGGGAGAGAGGAGCCATCATGAAGAATCCCCTAGCTACCACCTGAGCTGGAACAAGAGCTGTACCAGGGGAAAGAATTGTGCCCAGGCCTGGAAGGTGTCCAGTCTGAGAAAAAAAAAAAAAAAAAAAAAAACTTACTGAAGCATCTCTGAGGGTGAGATTATCTGTATTCAGTTTGATTAGACATAGATTTGCGCATTTTATTTTATTTTGCTTGGTGACTTACTTTGTTCTGTCTGTTACTACTTGGAACCACTTAAATCCTACTGTCTGTATTTAATAAAATCACTTTTTATTTAGTAATTTACTCAGAGTATGTATTAATACCTGGGGGAGCAAACAACTGTGCATATCTCTCTATCAGTGTTATAGAGGGCGAACAATTTATGAGTTTGTTCTGCATAAGCTTTATGCAGGGTAAAACGGATTTGTCTGGGTTTAGACCCCATTGGGAGTTGGGCATCAGAGTGCTAAAGACAAGCACACTTCTGTGAGCTGTTTTCAGGTAAACTTGCAGCTTTAGGACAAGTGATTCAGACCCTGGGTCTGTGTTGGAGCAAACAGGAGCGTCTAGCTCAGCAAGACAGGGTGCTGGAGTCCTGAGCTGGCAGGGAAAACAGGAGCAGGGGTAGTCTTTGCACATCGGGTGGCAGTTCCCAAGGGGGTTTCTGTGATCCAACCCGTCACAAAAGTCTCTTAAGCAAACTAAGTAGTCACGGGATAAGAGGGAAGATCATCTCATGGATCAGTAACTGGTTAAAAGATAGGAAACCAAAGATAAGAATAAGTAGTCCATTTTCAGAATGGAGAGGGGTAAATTGTAGGATTCCCCAAGGATCTGTACTGGGACCTGTGTTGTTCAACATTGTCAGGGCTGAATCTCAACTCTGGCACTTTGAGTACAGAAGGTGGGGGCCCGCACGGATTCTAAAAATTAATACAAGCCTGGAGTGGCAAGTATTAAACTCCCAAGGTTACAGCTTTTCTCTGACCGTGTCTTGGTAAACGCTGCCACCACCCCAAAAAAACCACACCCTTGGCCCCAAGAAGGAGCACTTGGGAATTCCTCCCTGTGGGGTACCCTCAAGGCCTTTCACTAGGGTTACCATTCGTCCGGATTCCCCCGGACATGTCCGGATTTTAGAGCTAAAAATAGCGTCCGGGGGGAATTTCTAAATGTCCGGACTTCCCCCCCCATGCAGAGCACGCGCGGCTAACAGGGAGGCCGGCAGGATGGTGCCACTTACATGGGGCTCCGACAGCCAGAGACAGCCCCTCCTTCCCCCTGCAGCAGAGATCGCTCCCTCCCTACATTTGCAGATCACCAGCCGGCCATTCGCACCGGCAGTCTGGAGCTCCTCCCCCTGCTCCTCCTCCCTGGCACGCTGGTCTGAGCGACAGAGTAAGGAGGCCAGGGAGTCAGAGAAGGGGCAGGGAGGTTCTGAAGGGAGCAGTCAAGAGACGGGAGGGGGGGGGTCGGGCGTTCGGGGGGGCTTTCTGGGGGTGGGGGGGTGGATAAGGTTTTGGGCAGTCAGGGTACAGGTAGGGGGTAGGATCCTGGGGGGGGCAGTTAGGGTGGGGGGGGTCTCAGGAGGGGGCAGTTAGGGGACAAGGAACAGGGAGGCTTAGGTAGGGGGTGGAGTCCTGGGGGGCAGTCAGGGGACAAGGAGCAGGGGGAGGGTTGGGGTTCTGAGGGGGGCGGGGAGTGGAAGGGGCGGGGCTAGGGCAGGACGGGGGCGGGGCTAGGGCAGGACGGGGGCGGGG
>NW_020681419.1:3349-4694 GCF_002925995.2 Terrapene triunguis
GGGCTAGGGCAGGACGGGGGCGGGGCTAGGGCAGGACGGGGGCGGGGGCGGGGCTCCTCCCGTCCTCTTTTTTCCGTGCTGAAATATGGTAACCCTACTTTCACCCCCCCTCCCCCGGGGAAGAGCTGAGAAAGAAGACAAAGGAAATTAGTGATTGCCGCCAGCTAATTAAACAACATATGCACAAACCTCTTATGACACCAAAAATCCAATCCTGTACTTAAAAAAGGTAAATGTTATTAAAAACAAAAAGAAAGAAAATACATTTGGAACTTAGGCTTTTGCTAGATTTTAAAGGAGCAATTCCAAAAATTAAGCACCCAAACTAGCTTCTTGGGGGTTCAGCTTAAAGGTTACAAGCAAACAAAACCCATCTGGGGTTGGCACAGAGGAGATCCACAAGCCAAAATAAAGAAATAACCTGATTGAGATAGGGAATGTTTAGGTAGATGCAATAAGTCCTGCTAGGTATGGAAAATAATTGTTCATAACTGGTTCAAACCTTACACAGCATTCCTGCTTATATCATTGCTGCTCAGTGTCCCTGCAGCCCAGAGAGAACAACAGACAAAGAGAAAGTTTCTTTCCCCATTTTAAAAAGTTCTACCTTCCCATTGGCTCTTTTGGTCAGGTGGCCACTTTTTTCTCTTTACCTGGGGGACTTTTTAACCCTTTACAGGTAAAGCAAGTAAAGAACAGCTACCATGAGAGATTTTACAGCTCGCTGGCTGGCTGGGTGTCCAACAAAGGGAGCTATCTCCCCACTTTATTCCTTTTTCTAGATTATTTATGAATATATTTGTGATAAATAAACGGTAAGGTAGCAAAATTTGCGGATGACACTATATTACTCAGGATAGTTAAGTCCAAAGCTAACTGCAAAGACTTATAAAGGGATCTCACCAAACTGGGTGATGGGCAACAAAATGGCTCATAAGTGTTGATAAGAGCAAAGTCATGCACATTGGAAAAAAATAATCCCACTGGATATACAAAAAGGTGGGGTCTAAATTAGCTGTTACCACTCAGGAAAGACCTTGGAGTCATAGTGGATAGTTCTCTGAAAACATCTGCTCAATGTGCAGTGGCAGTCAAAAATCTAACAATGTTAGGAATCATTAGTAGGGCCCTACCAAATTCACGGTTCGTTTTGGTCAATTTCACAGTAATATGATTTTTTTAAATTGCAAATGTCATGATTTCAGCTATTTAAATCTGAAATTTCACAGTGTTTTAATTGTAGGGGTCCTGACCCAAAAAGAAGTTGTGGAGGGGGTTGCAAGGTGATTGCAGGAGGAGTTGCAAGAGAGCTACTCTTACTTCTGCATTGCTGCTGGTGGCAGTG
>NW_020681420.1:0-4720 GCF_002925995.2 Terrapene triunguis
ACCTCTCGAGGTCCCTTCCAGTCCTAGAATCTATGAATCTATGAAAAGAATCTATGAATCCCTGCCATAAGGCTTGAAGGGTTGTCTTGGCTATTCACATATGGTTGGGGTGGTCAACATAATGGACATGGCTTGAATGAATTCCTCTAATTGTCACAAGCGGAGGGCTGGACTGTTACAGGAGTGGAGAAGACCAGGCCAAGGCTTCCCTAGTCAAAACTTAAGATGAGCCTCACACAAGCCTGCTCCTTGGGTAACGATGAAGGGCATATCAAGAACAGGAGCTGACATTGCTTCAGGAACCCCCAAAACTTGTCCTGGTTTCCATCAAATTTGTCAGGCAGCAGAAGGGCTGCCCAAAGCAGCTGCACCACAATAGTTGTTTAAGAGAATTGTGTGAGTTAAGCAATTTCTCTTGTCTGGATGGAGATTTGTAGAGAGGGTAATCCCTCAGGACATTAACTTAAATTGAGTATGTGTAAGTAGCAGTTCAGTTCCATAGGTGGCAGGAATAATAATAATACCTACATTCTATATAGCACTTGTAATCAGTAGATCTCAAAGAAGGTATAAGTACCCATTTTACAGATGGGGAAACCAAGACACAGAGGTTAAGTGACTTGCCCAAGGTCATCCAGCAGCAGAGCCAGGAAGAGAGCCCAGGTCCGCTGAGTTCCAGTCCAATGCTCTGTCAACTAAGCCATAGCTGTTGACCGATTTCCACAGACAGATGTATTTTTCCCACTGCTGTTTAGTGCTCTCTGAAGCAACTCTACATGATGAGGTGGTTTAATGGCCAGTGACATGTATTGTCTTGTCTACACTCCTGTTTCATAGATTCTTAGATTTTTAAAGCCAGAATGGACCACTAGATCATCTAGTCCGACTTCCTGTGTAAAACAGGCTATTTCAGCTTGGAAAAGAGATGACTAAGGGGGGATATGATTGAGGTCTATAAAATCATGACTGGTGTGGAGAAAGTAAACAAGGAAGTGCTATTTACTCCTTCTCATAACACAAGAATTAGGGGTCACCAAATGAAATTAATAGGCAGCAGGTTGAAAACAAACAAAAGGAAGTATTTCTTCACACAAAGCAGAGTCACAACCTGTGGAACTCTTTGCCACGGGATGTTGTGAAGGCCAAGACTATAACAGGGCTCAAAAAAGAACTAGATAAGTTCATGGAGGATAGGTCCGTCCATGACTATTAGCCGGGATGGTGTCCCTAGCCTCTGTTTACCAGAAGCTGGGAATGAGCAACAGCGAATGGCTCACCTGATGATTTTCATTCCCTCTGGGGCACCTGGCATTTGCCACTGTCGGAAGACAGGCTACTGGACTAGATGGACATTTGGTCTGATCCACGTATAGCCATTCATATGTTCTTGTGAATATCACCAGACAGCTATGCATTGAAAACAGTGGTAGGAATTGTGAAATAAAAAAGCAAAATAGCCTAAAAAAGACAAGGCCTGTGCAGTTGCATCTGGATTTTCTGCAAGTGGAATTGCCAGTGTGTAGCTTTGTTTTATTTTGTGAATATAAATAGATTAGGACCAACCGCAAAGTCCCCCAAACTGCTACTTCTCAGCAAATGGGCAACAGCATATAACATTGCTCAAAGCAAAGGAAAGCAGAAGTATAGAATAACTTACTAGAAGGAGTTACAGAAAAGATTTTAAGACACATGAAGGGGTCAGACAACCTTTGTCAAAAGAAAATTTTGATGAAAAATGATCAAATAATTTTACAATTTTTTTTCCAAAATTAGTTCTATTTTCCAACCATCTTTACTAATTAGTACAGCTAATTGGAACAATAATAATAACCATGGTGATGATAAACTGAATAATTTATTGAAAATATTATGAAATTCTTTTACACATTATTCAGTTAAGTATTCAGACAGCTCTATTAATAACTATAAGATACATTATATATTCATTTAAAGTAAAGTGTTAAAAAAATTGTATTCAGTAAACACACAAACAAAAGCTGTGAGGCAGCAGTACTAAATATATAAAATCTTATTGCAGATATCATGGAAATATATTACGGAATTAATATACAGTAACTGCTCACTTAATGTTGTAATTATATTCCTGAAAAATGCGACTTTAAGCAAAACGATGTTAAGCGAATCCAATTTCCCCATAAGAATTAATGTAAATAGGGGTGGGGGGGTTAGGTTCCAGGGAAATTTTTTTCACCAGACAAAAAACTATATATTATATAGATATACACACAGTATACATTTTAAACAAACAATTTAATACTGTTCACAGCTATGATGATTGTGAAGCTTGGTTGAGGTGGTGAAGTTAGAGGGTGGAAGAGGGAAGGATATTTCCCAGGGAATGCCTTGCTGCTAAATGATGAACTAGCACTCGGCTGAGCCCTCAAGGGTTAACACGTTGTTAATGTAGCCTCTCACACAAGGCAGCAGGAACAAGAGGGAGGGCAGACAGCATAGCAGACAGAGACAGACGCAAACCTTGTGTGTGGGAGTGAGAGAGAGCTGCACATTGCCCCTTCAAGTAAGCTGATCCACTCTTAAGTGCATTGTCTTTTTAAGCAGATCAGGAAGTTGAGACAGCAGCTGCTGCCCCAAGCTCTCTATGTCTCTGTCTGTGTCACCTCCCTGCTCTATATGGAGGAGGGGTAAGTGGTGTGCAGGAGCAGAGGCGGACATTAGCCCTCTCCCTTTTCCCCCTGCACAGCAAGCAGGTGAGCAGCTCCAAGGTAGAGAGCAGGAGCAGCACATGGCAGTGGGGGGAGGGACAGCTGAACTGCCGGCAATTGATAGCCTGCAATTGATAGTCTGCTGGGTGGCTGCAGCACAGGGAACTTAGGGGAGCAGGAAGCTGATAGGGGGAACCGATAGGGGGGCTGCCGGTCCACCCTGGTTACAAGCCCCCACCAGCTAGCTGCAACGGGCTGCTCTTCCTGCAAGCAGTGGACAAAGCAGTCAGCTGCCAAAGGACTTTAGAAGGGAGCATTGCACAGCTTTAAACGAGCATGTTCCCTAATTGATCAGCAACATAACAACGAAACAACGTTAACCGGGACGACTTTAAGTGAGGAGTTATTGTATCTTTATTTAGGTGGGGGTTTGCCTGACACACATATTAAGACAGGGGGTGAGATTCTAAATAGGATTCCTATAATCAATTTTCTACTGAGTCTTATCTCTCTCTCTCTCTCTCTAGTCCTTCTGCCGTGATTTTTTTTTTTTTTACCTGATACATTTGCTATAGGTGAATCCTGGATGGCATCTATTCATCTCTTTACTTAGACATAGGTAGGTCCAATTATTTCATGTTTTAGAAACTAAGGTCAGAAATGAGAAGCACCTTGTGACAGACCTGGACTGTTACAAGTTGGATTATTTTGTAATAGTGTCTGAAAACTGTTGTGAGGTATACGAAAGATGTTCTACTACATTTTTGTAGTAAAATATCCGCTAATATCATTAGGTTGTCCCCAAAGAGCACTATAGGAACAGAAAGCATGTTTTTCTATTTTCCATGGGGACAGGTGAATGTGGGGCAGTTATAAGGAAGAACTTTGGAAGTATACAACTGGAGTGTATGTACGGATAAAAATAAGAAGAATAAGAATATAAAAAAATTGAGAGAATTGTCACTGGACTGCCAGTTGTTGATGGTAGATAAATTGGGCAAGGAATGCAGAAGTGTAAACTGTTAACTCCAAGAGGGAGCTTGGAATTAAAATCAGTTCATGTATGGAAGGGAAGGACTAGGTGAATGAACCTGTTCATTCTCTAAATTGTCAGATATTAGAGCCACGATGTTTGTACCTTGATTTGACTGCCTGATCCTTCATCTGGAATGAGATTTGGGAGACCTTCCTTCCATCAGGGAACACTGGAATCTCAGATCTTGATCTTGATCTCACAGTGATTTTACATCCATGTAACTCCATTGACTCAAGTGACATTCCTCCACATTTAGGCTAGTTTGAGAGTAGAATTAGGCCCTGAGATAAAACATTTGAAGTCCCCTATGAAATTGGTGCTAGCTACATGAGAGATCATCTCTGCTTCTGAAATAAGGACCTCTCATTACAGCTATTTTCACTGAAACCTAATAATGTCAATCAACAGAGTGAGGCTCATGAATCTGGGAGATATAACTTGCACAGGAGCTGGCCCTAGACAAGGATACCCATAACCACTGGATTCAGACCCAAATAAAAAACTCATCTCTTTGACTTGGCTTTCCAGGGATTAAAACACACAAACATACACTGAAGTTGGAATACAGTACACTATCTGTAGCACTGTTGATGAAATTCCTACACAGATTAGAAATCATATAATCATAGAAGTTAGAGAGAGGAAAGAAAAACAACCACTGGCACTTTCACCACTTTCCTCACAAGGCAATTTCACCATTCTGACTGTTGTTGCCTGGAGGGGCCACACTGAGATTGCTCAATCATGGTAAACTGCAAAGAACGCGGCAGACAATCCCCAAAACTGGTGATTATTCTAAGAATTAGATTCACCAAGCTAGCAACAAAACAGTTTCTACAATACCTTAATGGTTACCCAGAAGCCAAAAACACAGTTCCCTTATAACAATCCAGCTGTGGGCCCCCACCCAGACAGCAAAGTCAAATATTATGAGGATTACTAAAAATCTTGTTAATTCATAGATTCATAGATTCTAGGACTGGAAGGGACCTCGAGAGGT
>NW_020681421.1:0-333 GCF_002925995.2 Terrapene triunguis
TAATAATAATAAGTCCCACTTAAGTCCTCAAATACCTTATGAGGGAGCAGGGCCGGCTCTAGGTTTTTTGCTGCCCCAAGCAAAAAATTTTTTGGCTGCCCCCCCCCCCACGCTTTTTATTGGCTTTTACACATGTTTGCACTTCGCAGTTTTGTTTTGACTGTTTAAAATTAAAAAAAATGAAAACAGAGAATTTGTAGTTAGTGAAATAAAACAATTTCCTACTAGTGTAATTTTAACAAAAACACAATAACAAACAATTTGAGTTCAACTATACACTGTAATAAAAAACTTTAGTGTCTTCCAGTTTCTCATAAATTAAAAGAATTTATA
>NW_020681421.1:343-3979 GCF_002925995.2 Terrapene triunguis
AATTAAAAGAATTTATATGAACTGAATTTTTCTGGTTTTTATACTTGCATAGTCTTTTAATAAGTCAGTGAAATCTAAATTTTTTGCAATAGTACTTTCAATTGAAATTAATGCCAGTCCTGACATACGATTTTGAGACATGGTGGACCTCAAATAATTTTTTAGTAATTTCAGTTTTGAGAAACTGCGCTCACCAGAAGCCACTGATACTGGTAATGTTAAAAGAATGCGTAATGCTATAGCAGTGTTTGGAGTGAAAAAATCATTTCTTGCTATAAATTCTAATACTTTTAGAGGAGAAGTTTTAGGACTTATTAGCTCAGATAAAGCTATTAATTCATCATACAATTCTACTGCATCAATGTCAGCAGTGTTATCAGTACTGAGCGCTAAATGTAGGTCTTGGCACTGCTTCATGAGGTCTTCTTTGGAAAACTGATTTTTAATATTTCCAATATCGTATAAAAATTCGAAAGTTTCACAATGACCATGCAACTGACCAAATCTTTCTTCAATGGAAGTTATAGCTACATCCAAAATACAATAGAAACATTCAACTTTAAACCTTTCGTTTGGATCGAGAATAGGATCATCATGAGCCTCATAACAAAACTGTCTTGTTTTTTTCCGAGGACGAATGACTTTTTGAGGTGCAAATGTTGGTTCAAAATCAAGATCCTCTGCTATTGTTGTTGCTTCTTTGACAGTTTCTTCAAATCCTTCATCTGAACGGTATTTTGTTAAATATTCCAGCGTTTTATTCAAAATCATCTTTGCCTCGGATATGTCTATGGTTATGTTCTGCATAACTTTGCTGGTCAAATTAATTTGATTTAGAATATTGTGCCAAATAACCGTGCAACATGAAAATTGAAACTGCATCATTTTCTGAGCCAATGTTTCAGCTTCATGTCGAAATGAAGGATCATACGACAAGTCCTGGCTTATTTCGAATAGTGCATCGTAAATCTCTCCTGATGAATATCGGAATGGTCTAATAGCTTCTATCCTGCTTTCCCATCTAGTTTGACTCAGAGGTTTAAGTGTGAGTTTTTGTTCAAGATGCTTCTTCAAGACTGCCCAACGGTGTGTGGAAGCACTAAAAAAGTTGTAAATTGCTTGCACTGTGGTAAAATATGAAACGGCATCTTTAGATGATTTGGCGGCATCACTGACAACCAGATTGAGCGAATGCGCATGGCAAGGAATGAAAAAAGCTCGATTGTTTAAATTCAATATTCTTTTCTGTACACCTGCATGTCGTCCTCGCATGTTTGAGCCGTTATCGTACCCTTGGCCACGCATATTTTCTAAAGGTATTCCATAGTGTTCCAATCTCTGTAGAATTACATCTGTGAGGGCTTTTCCAGTAGTTTCATTCACTGGTATAAATTCTAGAAAGTGTTCACAAATTTTCACTTCTGCATTTTCATCAATTTTCAGAAATCGTAAAACTATTGACATTTGCTCGGTTTTGCTCAGATCTTGAGTACAATCAACTATAATTGAGTAATATTTGGCATGTTTCAAATTCGATAAAATTTCATTACGCACTCCATTAGAAATTAATTCTATTATCTCATTTTGTGTATTTTTACCCAAATAATGGGTGTGAATCTCTCCATCTTTCACTCTTCGTACATGCTCAGCCATAACATTATCAAATTTTGCCAATAACTCAACCAATTTTAAGAAATTTCCATTGTTATTCTCATATAAAATATCGGAGGCTCCACGGAATGCGAGGCACTGTTCGGCTAGGAAATTAATGATTGCCAGTAAACGTTCCAACACTGCTTGCCAACGTAGAATTTCTGAATTTAGTTGACGTTGCTGTACCGCATCGATTGTTGTACCGGTACGTAATCTGTTTGACAGCTCAATCCAATTTGTCAATGAGCGTAAATGATTTTTTGATGTTTCATGTTCTTTCAAATGCTGATGCAAATTTCGCCAGTCATTAAAACCTGCAGTTGCCAGAAAAATGTCCGAGTTACCGAACAGTTTGCAGCAAAAACAAAAAACTACATCTTTGGTCTGTGAATACACTAACCACGATCTATTAATTTGTTCCCCATTTTTCATTTTTTTCTTCATAGTGGATGGCATAAATCGACGATTTGACTCATTAAATGGATATTCAAATGTAGGATCTAGTTTTGAAGGACCTTTTTTCACAATAATAATTCGCATTGTATCAGTAATTATTGTCGGCCATGTACTTGGATCCGATCCTATGTCAGTCTCTCCACCTTCCAATAATTGTTCTTCAGTTTTAGATTTGGATAACAGTTCTTCATTTCTGGACTCTTCAGCTGAAGTAGTAAATCTTTGGATGGATTGTGCTTGTTCATCTTTATCAGTTAGTGAAGATAATCTTTGGTCAGATTGTTGTTCATCTTTATCAGTTGATAAAGGTAATCTTTGGTTGGATCGGTCTTCATCAGTTGATGAATAATCACCTTCAGTGCATTGCTTAGAGCTTTCTCCTTGATTGTCGACTTTTTTAAAATACTTTTTTGAAGTATGAGATAGTTTTTCTAATTCTTTTTGCCGTTTCTCTCTTTGTTGCCGGTAAGCAGCACCAGAAAGTCGTTTTCGTTTTTGTCCCGGCATTTTAGCCCTATAACCACTGGCACCGACGCGAAACGGAAATTAGCGCGAATGGCGCCGATAGGGCAGCACAGTACACACACGTAATCGTGATTTGAGTGACCGTGTCACAACATGACATGATATTTTTCACGTCACACTCCTATTGCACTACTGTACTTGCCGTAGATAAGGCGCTAGTCATTGGGGCAAGAGAGCTCCCCACGAGCTCGGATACACACTGGACCCAGCCCTGCTGGCGTTTTCCCAGCGCTGAGGCCGCCCAGCTGGGAGCCCGAGGGGCATGCAATGGAGAGAGCTCTGTGGCTGGAGGAACCAAGGAAGAGGTGCTGGGCTTGCTGGGCAGATGCTGCTCCTCTCTGCCAGGTCGCTTGCCCCCTGCAGGGGGGGAGGCAGAAGGAGACTCCAGGCACCGGCACCCTGAGGCCACCCTGCTGGGAGCCTGAGGAGCATGCAATGGAGAGAGCTCTGGGGCTGGAGGAACCAAGGAAGAGTTGCTGGGCAGATGCTGCTCCTCTCTGCCAGGTCGCTCGCCCCCTGCAGGAGGGGAGGCAGAAGGAGACTCCAGGCACTGAAGTGCTGTGAGGGGCTGGGGAGGGAGGCAGCAGCCTCTGGGGCTCTAGCAGGCAGAAGCTCCCCCGGGGTCCTGGGGACCCTCCCGCCTGGCCCGACTCTTACCTTGTTGCAGATCTGGCCTGAGGTGGAGTCATCTCTGGTCACCGCTGCTCCCAGGGCCAGGGGTTGGGGCTGCTGCTGGATCCCAGCCCGGTTCATCCTTGGGCTTCGCCTTGGCTCTGGCACGAGCTGGGCTCAGCCCGGGCTGCCACTCCACTCCCCTCTCCCCTGGCAGGAGGCGGTGCAGGGAGGAGGAGGAGGAGGAGGCAGAGGCGGGGACAAGCCGACGAGGAGCGGACCGCCCGGGCGCCATGTGCCCCCCGTCATCTGCAGCCGGAGCAGGGCCGCACTACCGGCTCCCGCCTGGGGGGGGGGGGGCGCCGCCGCCGCTTCCCGCTGCCCGCGGGA
>NW_020681422.1:0-3583 GCF_002925995.2 Terrapene triunguis
AAATTTATTAGAGCATAAGCTTTTGTGGGCTACAACCCACTTCTTCATCCGAAGAAGTGGGTTGTAGCCCACGAAAGCTTATGCTCTAATAAATTTGTTAGTCTCTAAGGTGCCACAAGTACTCCTGTTCTTTTTGCGGATACAGACTAACACGGCTGCTACTCTGAAACCTTAGTTATTTCAGGATTACTAGCAAACAGAAAGTCAATTATTCATACCGCTGTACTTCTAGGGCCTAAATCCACAGTGCCTGTAAAATGCTGCAATATCAGAATCTGCACAAGCATACATGATTCCACAACATGCATCTTCATTGCTTTGCATTACCTCTAACTGCAAACTCAACACAAAAGACAGTGTGGTTTTGAAGACTAAGGCCTGGTCCACACTAACCCCCCACTTCGAACTAAGGTACGCAAATTCAGCTACGTTAATAATGTAGCTGAATTCGAAGTACCTTAGTACGAACTTACCGCGGGTCCAGACGCGGCAGGCAGGCTCCCCCGTCGATGCCACGTACTCCTCTCGCCGAGCTGGAGTACTGGCGTCGACAGCGAGCACTTCCGGGATCGATCCCCGAAGATCGATTGCCTGCCGCCGGACCAGGAAGTAAGTGTAGACCTGCCCTGAGCATAGTAGTGTGAGTCAGAATTGCTGCCTTCTAATCCTGGCTCTGCCAGACTTGCTAAGTACCATTAGTCATCACTTTAGCTCAGTGGCTCTATCTGTAACATGGGGCATCATGTTTGCATATCACACAGACAGGTGAAAGGATTAACTAAGTACTGTGTATGTAATATGTATTGTAACAAATCTGTATCAGCTTAACGATTGTCATTAATTACCCTGCGCAATGTGCCTACTCAGAACATCATGGTGAAAACAGGGTAGAACCTGCTTCCAAAGAACAGGCCCCTGCTGCTTCAGGTGAAGACAAATTAGCTGTTAGCAGTAAAGAGTCTGATCCGCATGTTTGTCTTTAGCATGAAAAAGGTGTGTTTGTGTTTGATCTTGTATAAACAAGGTGACTTGCAGTTTTCACACACATTAGCAGGTCAAGGTAAATGCTAAACTCTCCCAAAACATTTACCTCAATCTGCCAACATGTGTGAAAACTGCAGCTGCCTGGTCCTTGTGAGGATTTTACCATGTGTTAGCTCAAATATGGCAAACACCATTTTTCCTTGTGTGGACGAACCCACAGGGTTCTGATCCCAGCTCTACCCCTGAGCTACCATGACCTGGGGCAAGTCACTTCATTCTCTCTTCTTCAGTTTGCCCATCTGTAAAATGGGGGAATATTGAGACTTATCTGCCACTGTGACACACACACACTATCTATGGGAGAAAAATGGTAAATAATTGGGAAGGTTATTTTTAGAGTCACATTCACCACTTCATTCAATATTCTTTTTGCATGATTGGAGGTGCATGTGGGATCAGAGGACCAGGAATTGTAAGTGAACTTACAGGAGCTTGTTCAACTGAAATCAAATCTTTGGTTAAAAAGCTTGCAGCACTAATACTGAGCAAATTTAGGGTCATGGATGTGCTGTCCTTGATAGTTACCAGTGGGAACTGTGCGATGGCCCAAGAGCATCATATGGCCGTTAAGCTAGCAATCACCGTATAGTTATCTTTAGCTTGAATCTTACCAAAAGTACTGATATGCTCATCTACTGCTCCACACTGAACACTGGCTAGCCTGATTTTTTACCAGTTATTTTCTACCTTAAGCCATCACCGTACATATTATCAAGACAGCTTCCTAGATGTATAACATGGCTAGTCCAAAGACCATTCATTGTAGGGTGTTTTCTGGTAACTCTGGGTTCAAAATGAATAACTGAGATGTTGCTATATATAGAGGGCTTGGTTCACTCCCATGGATTGGGGGGGGGAGAGAGGGAGTGTCCACATTGCTTCCCCACTTGCCATTCATTCCTGTGTAAATTGGCATTGGGGCACCACAGGAGCCTACTGGTGGAGAATTGCCTGGGGGTATGCTGAATCAGGCCAACCCCCCCGCTCTCCCTTGTCAGGTAATGCAGCCAGCGGTGGCCCCACTGGTAGAGGGATGTCTTGTTGTGTAACTTTGAACCACTACATTCTTCCCCCCAAAGCACCAGACTGGGACTCAGGAGATTTGGGTTCTCTTCCCACCTCTGCCACTGGTTTACTGGGTGACCTTTGGCAAGTCAATCTACCACCCTGTGCCTCAGTGTCTCTAGCTAAAGAATGGAGATGATACTTGCCTAATTTTGTAAAGTCCTTACTGATCTATGGAGGAAAAATGCTCTAAGTGCTAGATATTATTATTAATTAGTTTTCTGCAACAACAGTGTGCTTAGACAAAAAGCCAATGGCATTTGTAAGGAATCATTCTCAGTTGTTTCTATCCCACTCCCACTGTACAAAGGCGTTTTTGGCCCATGCTACAGAACAGTGACACAAATATTTTTATTTTAAATAATGAAGCCCTTTTGACTCAAAAAATGCTTGTGGAAGAGCAGGTTTCTCTTTCTAAATGCTGCACTTTCAGTACTGGGGTGGGAGAGAGAAATTATCCACACCAAAAACTTTGACATTTTGAAATGAAATAATAAATGACTGTTGGGCTGCCTGAAATTTTGCACCAGATGAAGATCTGCCTCTCCATGTGTGCAAACCACCACCGCTCCACTGAATCTAGGGCTGTCTGAACCCTTGACAATCATTCTCTGTAATGGAACCACCACCCAGCTTTACCAGTCCCAGAAATGGTGCCACTATAATTACCAGCATTCTTGATGACACTACAGTTGCAGAACTGTAAATATATCTTTCAGTCGACTTATACTCTTTTGCAGCCATGTATTCTGCAGGAATTGCAATAAGCTAATTAATATTATAATTAAGCTCCCTCCACCATAAGTATATATTTATATACTGTGCAGTGGACAACCAGCTGCAAAAGAGACTAGAGTTAATGGTTTTACTCATGGTTTACAATATTGCTGGCATGTTGGCAGGAATGATTACATTCACAATGAGTGTTTTTACGGAACCTATACTATATCTGCAGAACTGATTATGTTCCCTTATGGAGGTCAGGCCTCATAATGCAAATGTTAATGAACATTTTGTATTAAAAGCTAAATACAAAGACTGAATCATTTTTATTAGCAGCTTCTTTAATGAATACACTGTCCTTTGAACCCAAACAATTTAATCTTTAAGCACATGAAGCAAATTAGAAAGCAAAACAAAAACCAGATTTTAAAATCTCTGAATCTTCCCCACAAGATTTGATAGATTTTTAGCTATTGACTCTTAGTGCCTATTGAATCTGGATCAGATTAAAAGCTTTTCCTGTTAAAAAAAACACACACACACACACACACACACACACACAGAGTGGAAGAGAAATAAGTCTTCAAAGGAAAAACAATATTTTTGAAAAGATTTGAAAAAAGTACAATGGGATTTATTATTTTGCTACTGGAAAAATGCCAAGATGAGAACAAACTGCCAATGATATAGATTATGTATTGTAGTGTATAATTTAAGCAGCAAGCAGTCTATAAAATATTTCCAGCAGACT
>NW_020681423.1:0-2132 GCF_002925995.2 Terrapene triunguis
TAGTAGACTTTATGGCCAGAAGAGACCTTTAGAGCATCTAATCTAACCCCCTGCATATCACAGGCTTCCTGTATAGTACAATAGTTACTTTTTGGGCACACGCATTCCAGAAAGGCATCTAGTCTTCATTCAATGACATCAAGAGATGGAGAATCCACCACTTTCCCTTTTAGTGAGTGCCAGGGGGCTCCATTTCCCCTTCCACTAGCTCCCCATTTACAGTGAGCCAGAGCAGTACCTGCAGCAGGGAGCGGGAGTTGCTGATGGCCTCAGAGGCACAGCCCCTGCAGTGCCTCAGGCACCTGGCGCAAGTGCCAGATGATGCGGAGCTGGTGCATCACTTTGGCCGTGACGTCCTCCTGCTGCAAGGGAACGAGAACCTGTCAGAGACTCAAACGCCCCGAGGAATCAAGGGGAATTAAGAGCACCTGGAACCAGCAGCATTTCCACACAGCACCTGCCCTCCACTGAGAGATGGATTCACCTCCTGACCCCCAGAATGGAGTCTTGTTGTCCTTTCTAGTAACCTCCAGTGCCAAACCCCCTCCTTGAAGGGTGAGCTCCTGCCACCTCCCCCTCAGTGCCCTTGACAGCTGATCCACCTCCAAACCACAGCTCAAGTTATCAGAACCCTCTCCTCCCACCCGCACCCAGGTTGGGCAGGGAGGGGGCTCTAGCAGGTGCGGGCAGGAGGGATTCTGGCAGCAGTGAAGTGGGTTGCGGGGAGGTCGAGATCTTGCCCCAAGTCATCCCAGACACTAATGCTGAAGCCACAGGATGGCAACCCTGGTGAATGGGGCAGATCAGCAGCCCCTGCTGACTGAATCCTCCCGTTCTCTCTAGGTGGTGGCTTGGTTGACACGGACATTAGGTCACCGCGAGCTCGGTGAGGCCCTCTGGGACAGGAGCGGCTAGCAGAGGGCACTTAGGGGCTCGTCTGCTCTTCCCAAGAGCAAAAGCACCGTTTCCAAAGAACATAAGTCCGTGATGAGATAATGCTTGTCATTAATTAGCCTTGCTAAAGAGCTGTGTTGGAGCTGCTCCGGGGACAAGCTGGTTCCCTCCTGCTCATGGAGGTGAATTCATCTCCCTTCCCAGTAGCACCTGCTCTCGCTCTCATTCCCCACCAGGCTCCTTGCTGCCAGGCCAGCGAATGGCGATAGGATGGGAATGAGGCCTGGGCCCTGCCCCAATCTCCTGAGTCTAATGCAGCTGCTTACCTTGTCCCCCATCAGCTGCTGAGCTTCCCCCAGGAGGGAGTAGGCCAGGACCAGCCCAACCTGGCTGACACGCAGCAGGGTGCCGTGGATGGCCAGCACTGCCATCCAGAAGAAGAATCTTCTCTGTCCCTCCGAGAAGAACTTTCCGAAGACCTAAAACCAACAGGATGTGAGGCATTAGCACATTGCCCAGAGCCAGGCTCCAAATCCTGGGGCTAGAACAGCATCTCCATCTAGTGGCCCCAGGAGGCAGCCACTGAGGGGCGGGAGGCTGAGGGTTCTCACCAGAGAGCCCAAAGGTTGGCCCAGGTCACCGGTGGGGATCACTGTCAGAGGACTATTTCAGCCCCACTTTGTTGGGTGGAGCTCCCACAACGGGAGCTGCAGAGCACACACACACCCCGCGACACACACACACACACTCTACACCTCCTGGTGGTGGGAGGGGAACAGGGGAAAGGAGAAAAGAAGTAA
Organism: Terrapene triunguis; assembly: GCF_002925995.2. Taxonomy (NCBI): domain Eukaryota; kingdom Metazoa; phylum Chordata; order Testudines; family Emydidae; genus Terrapene; species Terrapene triunguis. The sequence goes on from NW_020681423.1 coordinate 1,695, forward strand.
GAAATGAAGAGAAAGGAGGGAGAGATGGAGGAAAAGGTAAAACAAAAAGGACAAACCCTAATGTCCCCAGTGATGCTAAGGGAAAAAATCCTAGGTGGGGAATAAAATTCTGCCACCTTAAACTAGTGTTTTCCATGCCTAGAATTCAGCTGGCACCAGATGGATCAGACTGAACAGGTTCCAAACCACTAGGAGGCTCTTACCTTCTAAACAGGGATGTCTGTTTCCTAGTAAAATCAGTAAAAGGAAAGGAGAAAACTCTAAAGAGGTTCCTCCTCGCGCTCACATACGTGAACCCTAATACTCTCTCAGTCCTCAAAGAGAGACCTCGAGAAGGAGACTTGCTGAAGCAAAGCCACAGGGGTCTCCAAGGTTTCCCTGGCCCTGCGCCCCTGTCCTGCCTGGCTGATGTCAGCATCTCTCTGTGAACTCCCCACC
>NW_020681423.1:2232-3476 GCF_002925995.2 Terrapene triunguis
TAAAACATCAGAGGCTGCTCCCAATGCTACTCTCAGTTTTTCCGAAATTAGTAGACTTTATGGCCAGAAGAGACCTTTAGAACATCTAATCTTACCCCCTGCATATCACAGGCCTCCTGCATACCACAATAGCTACTTTTGGGCAAATACATTCCAGAAAGGCATCTAGTCTTCATTAAATGACATCAAGAGATGGAGAATCCACCGCTTTCCTTGGTAGCTTGTTCCTGTGGTGAATCATCCTCGCTGTTGAATAGTTGTGCCTTATTTGTAATAGGAATTTGTCTCTTTTCACCTTCCAGCCATTGGGTCTTGTTATGACTTTCTGTGCTAGATTAAAGCGCCCTTTAATATCCAACATTTTCTCTCCATTAAGGCACTTCAACATTTCAATGAAGTCAACTTTCAATCTTCCTTTGATAAGCTAAACAGGTTGAGATCTTTCAATAGGGCTCTAGAAGGCATTTTTTTCCAGCCCTCAGAACATTTGGTGGCTCTTTGCTGCCCCAGCTCCAATTTCTCAACATCTTTTCCAAATGAGGACACCAAAACCAGATGCCGTATTCCAGTATCAGCCTCCCTGATGCTGTATCACCTCCCTATAGTACTCACGGCTCTGCTCGTACGTCTAATGATGGCTCTAGCCCTGTTCACCACAGCATCACACTGGGAGCTCATGTTGAGTGGCTTCTCCACTATGGCTTCTAAATCCTTTTCAGAGTCACTGCTTTCCTGGATACACTTCCCCTTTCTGTAGGTGTGCCCGGCATGCCTTCTTGCTTGGTATAGGACCTTGCATTTGGCTCTGGTCAAACTTGTTTTCTTTGAATGGGTCCAACTTGCTGAACGACCCAGATTGATCTGTATCACTGCCCTCTCCTCATCAGTAATTACCACTCTGCCAGTATTTTTTCACCCACCAGTCTTATCAGCAGTGATTGTATGTTTTCTCCCAATTCATTGATAAAAATTATTTTAAAAAATTAGTCCTTGAGAGCTTCTTCAGACCCTTAGTACCCAGGACCTGCTCCCCACAGCACAGTGAGAAAAGGCCGTCCAGCCCTGCTGGTACATAGGGGATAAGCACAGAACAAACACACCTTTAGGAGCTCTCGTGTCCATAGGCTCTGATCAACATGTGGGGGTCAGCAGCTTACAAATGCACTACAGACCTGTAGTGTAGCCAGGTCCCAACTATGTCTCAGTTTCCCACCCTGTAAAATGGGGACAACAAACAAAACCTT
>NW_020681424.1:0-3601 GCF_002925995.2 Terrapene triunguis
AGGAAAGGACTTGTCAAATTTTGGGGAATGAGAGCCTTCTGGTACTTGAGCAGTCTGCAGGGGTGGAGTGAGAGTTTTCACGGACTCTGCCGCCCCTCCTTCTTTGGACTTTGGGTGAGGGGGGTATGGGACTTGGTGGCAGGGGAGGGCGGTTACAGATAGACTGCAGCGGGGCTCTGTCCTCCTGCCTCCGGTCCTGCAGAACATCCACAAGGCGCCGGAGCGTGTCCGTTTGCTCCCTCATTAGTCCAAGCAGCGTTTGAGTCGCTTGCTGGTCTTCCTGCCGCCACCTCTCCTCCCGTTCCATGTGTGATCGGTGCATTTGGGACAAGTTATCCCTCCACTGGGTCTGCTGGGCTGCCTGGTCTCGGGAGCAGCCCATAAGTTCCGAGAACATGTCCTCCCGTGTCCTCTTCTTCCTACGCCTAATCTGCGCTAGCCTCTGGGAGTGTGATGCCAGGCTAGGTCGGGAGACAGTCGCAGCTGTGGGAATGGGAAAAAGGGAGTGAATTCCTCAGAAAGATAAATTTAGTTGTGAACAAAGAACATAGTCTTTCTCTGTGAACAAGACCATGCACAGCACCTATCACATGCACACTCAGGACAAGGTCGAATTTTCGGCCTTCGCATTCAGTGCCTGGGGTCTTGCAGTGCAGATCAGAGAAGCGGGGCAGGACACCGGAATTTGTGTAGCAGGCCGACATGGTAAGCCGTAGACTTGTGGCTGCTTAAAACTTTAATAATAGCACTGGCCTCCTTTCACATTGAAAGCAATGCCAGTCCCTGCTGCAAGCAATCTGGCAAGCATGAACTCTGCCCCTGTCCCACCCCCTCGCGGCTGTCCCAGGGAAAGATCCCTGTATGCTGCCCCTCTCCCGCCTCCATCGCGTGGCTGTAAACCGCCGGTTACAGTTCTGTAAAGGAACAGGCAAGCAGTCCCAATACTAACATTCCCCTACCTAATTCAAAGCAGGTCACCATGAGCGACATCACTCTGATGAGGATTTCAGAGACGGAGAAAGAAAGGATGCTTCGGGAAAGCCTGCAAAGACCAGGGCCGTATGCCGCCATGCTCTGCAGGGCAATGATCCCGGAGTACTTGCTTGTCTTCTGGCGCGGAAATGTTTCCTACTACGGAGGACCCAATAAGGCCACTCTCCCCAGGAACCTGATGCAAAGGCTTTCCAATTACCTCCAGGAGAGCTTCGTGGAGATGTCCCTGGAGGATTTCAGCTCTATCCCCGGACATATAGACCGGATTTTACTGTAGCTGCACTGGCAGGGACTAAACAGTAGAGCGGCTTGGGCAGAACAATCATGCTAAACCGGACATTGTTAGATTTTTTTTCAGTAGTTGCACTGCCAGGGACTGAAACGTTAAGCGCCTAGGGCAAAGTAATCATGCAAAACCCATTGTTAATATTGTTAATATTCCTGTTCTGTTAAAAATAAATGTTTAGATGTTTTAAACACTTACTGAGTGATCCTTCCCCTGATTCTGTGTCTGGGTTAACGGCTGGGGACGGTTGGTAGGGGATCTCTGTAAGGGTGATGAAGAGATCCTGGCTGTCAGGGAAATCAGCGTTGTAAGCGCTGTCGACTGCCTCGTCCTCCTCATCTCCTTCCTCATCTTCCCCGTCCGCTAACATGTCCGAGGAAGCAGCCGTCGACAATATCCCATCCTCAGAGTCCACGGTCAGTGGTGGGGTAGTGGTGGCGGGCGCACCTAGGATGGAATGCAGTGCCTCGTAGAAACGGGATGTCTGGGGCTGGGATCCGGAGCGTCTGTTTGCCTCTTTGGTCTTCTGGTAGCCTTGTCTCAGCTCCTTGATTTTCACGCGGCACTGCGTTGCATCCCGGCTGTATCCTCTCTCTGCCATGGCTTTAGAGATCTTCTCGTAGATCTTTGCATTCCGTTTTTTCGATCGCAGCTCAGAAAGCACGGACTCATCGCCCCACACAGCGATCAGATCCAAGACTTCCCGATCAGTCCATGCTGGGGCCCTCTTTCTATTCTGAGATTGCATGGCCATCTCTGCTGGAGAGCTCTGCATCGTTGCCAGTGCTGCTGAGCTCGCCACGATGTCCAAACAGGAAATGAGATTCAAACTGCCCAGACAGGAAAAGGAATTCAGATTTTCCCGGGGCTTTTCCTGTGTGGCTGGTCAGAGCATCCGAGCTCGGACTGCTGTCCAGAGCGTCAACAGAGTGGTGCACTGTGGGATAGCTCCCGGAGCTATTAGCGTCGATTTCCATCCACACCTAGCCTAATTCGACATGGCCATGTCGAATTTAGCGCTACTCCCCTCGTTGGGGAGGAGTACAGAAGTCGAATTTAAGAGACCTCTATGTCGAACTAAATAGGTTCGTGGTGTGGACGGGTGCAGAGTTAATTCGATGTAACGGCGCTAAATTCGACATAAACTCCTAGTGTAGACCAGGCCTTTGATTCCGAACTCTGTTACGGACTTCTTTTGTGATCAACAGCAGGTCTACTTTTACTTAAAATCATCTGTAAAATGGGGGTAACCTTACTCTAGGTTCCAAGAATGTCATGAGAACAAATTCATACATGTTTGTGATACGCCTTGATGCCACATGAGGCACTATAGGTAGAAGCCTTAAAAACAAACAGACCCAAAACAAAACAACTCCCCCCGAAACACCTATTTCACAATGTGTTCCTATACTAGAAGACGCCTGGTTTTCATTTACAATTATTCATTCAAAGATGGATAGGAAAATATATAATGCATGAAAACGGAAGCTCACCTCCACAACAGTCTCTGTCTCAGCTTTTAAGTTGCTAGATCCATCGCACATAAATACCGTCCCTGAGCTGTCACTGCACAGAATATTCTCATTCATCTGCACAATAGGCTGCGCGAAAGTGAATTCATTCATTTGGGCGTCTGAGGATAAACACAGCTGGTAGGAATAAGGCAAAGTCCCATCTTCATAGTTTGGTGGGAACATAGAGCTGGTCTTGGAATAAGGGTCAGGGCCAAAACACTGAAGTAATTTGGGTTTCCTTGACTTTCTCAATTTCATCATAATGGCCAGTGTCACTGTCAGGAGAAACAAAAATGAGATCAAAGCTAGAGCTACCACCAATATAATAGTAAAGCCAGACTGAGATTCCGAGTCACCCGATTGGTTGCTCATTTCCGGAAGAGCCTCTTGGAAGTTCTCAGCAAACACCAGGTTGAGAGTCACTGTGGCGGAGAGAGGCGACTGCCCGTTATCCTTCACCAGGGTGACCAGCCTGTGCTTCATAGCATCTCTGTCCGCAAAGGCGCGGGCTGTCCGGATCTCCCCGCTGTGCAGCCCCATGCTGAAGAGCGTCGGTTCCGTGGCTTGGAGCAGATGGTAGGAGAGCCAGGCATTGTGTCCTGAGTCAGCATCCACCGCCACCACCTTAGTCACCAGATAACCTGCCTTGGCCGAGCGAGGGACCATCTCGAACAAGGCGGAGCCATCGGCTCCGAGGGAAGGGTACAGGATGCGAGGGGCGTTATCATTCTGATCCAGAATAAAACACCCTGACGGTGACATTGCTGCTGAGAGGCGGGGACCCGCCGTCTTGGGCCTTCACTTGCAT
>NW_020681425.1:0-1245 GCF_002925995.2 Terrapene triunguis
TACCAACCGTCCCCATCCCTTACCCCGGACACAGAATCAGGGGACGGATCAAGCAGTAAGTGCTGTAAACATGTAAACATTTATTTAAAACAGAACGGTAATATTTATACTATTAACAATGTATATTTATAAAAGTGCTGTAAACTAGTAAAAAAATAATCAGGTACAAAACAGGAATATTTACAAAGGTAACAAATGGGTTTTGCATGATTTCTCTGTCTTAGGCTCTTCTCAATTTAGTCCCAAGTATTTTAAAAAAATTTCACAATGTCCGTTACTACATGATTCCCAGGCCCAAGACGCTCCACTCCAAAGTCCCAGTGCACCTACGCGAAAATCCGGTCAATGTGGCCGGGGATCGACGAGAAATCCTCGTAGGAGAACTCCTCGTAGGTCTCGTGGAGGTAGAGCTCAAGCCTGTTGATCAGGTTCCGGGGTAGGGCGATCTTAGTGGGCCCTCCGTGGTAGCAGACATGTCCCCTCCACGCCACAATCAAGTACTCCGGGATCATCGCACGACATAGCATGGCGGCATACGGCCCCGGTTTCTGCATGCTTTCCCGCAGCATGCGTTCTCTCTGGGTGTCCGGGATCCTCAGGAGGGTGATGTCGCTCATGACGCCCTGCTTTGAATTAGGGAGGGGAATGTTAGTATTGGGACTGCTTTACAGCCACGCGGTGGAGGGAGAGGGGCAGCATACAGGGATCTTTCCCTGGGACAGCCGCGAGGGGGTGGGACAGGGGCAGAGTTGATGCTGTCCTGATTGCTGGCAGCAGAGACTGGCATTGCTTTCAATGTGAAAGGAGGCCAGTGCTACTGCTGGAGTTTTAAGCAGCCACAAGTCTGCGGCTTACCATTATTGCCCGCTCCAGAAGTTCAGGTCTCCAGCCACAGTTCTCTGAACACTCCAAGACCTCCGCAAGTCCACAGGCACTGAAGGCGACGGCCGAAAATTCGACCTTGTCCTGAGTGCGCATGTGAGAGGTTCAGTGCATGGTCTTGTTCACAGAGAAAGACTAGGTTCTTTGTATACAATTTCATTTATCTGTCTCAGGAATTCACTCCCTTTTTACAATTCACACAGACACATCTGCGACTGTCTCCCAACCCAGCCTGTCAGCACACTCCCAGAGGCTAGCGCAGATTAGGCGGAGGAAGAAGAAGACGCGTGAAGACATGTTCTCAGAACTAATGGGATGCTCCCGAGCCCAGGCAGCCCAGCAGACACAGTGGAGGGAGAACTT
>NW_020681426.1:0-518 GCF_002925995.2 Terrapene triunguis
ATGCAAGCCCCCCCTGCAACCTTCCCAAGTCAAATCTGCCCCGCTCCATGCTCCGTCACAAATGGGTGGGCAGAGCCCGCCGGGGTAGGGGGCCCCCCCGCACTGGGTGTCGGGCGGGGGAGGTGGGTAGCTGGCCCTCCCCCAAAGAGCCTCATCCTCCTGGACTGGGGAGGCAGTGGCCCTACTTGGCAGCCGACTGAAGATGGGGCGGCCCCATGGCCTGCCCACGGAGAGCGTGGTGGGGGAGGGGCTGACCCGGAAGACTCCAAGGTTGAGTTGCGGGCGGGGGAAGGCGCCAGGCTCTCTGCGGGTGTGGCTGGCACGGCGTATCTCAGGCCCTGGGCCGGGTGCGGGCGAAGGCGCCAGGCTCTCTGTGGGTGTGGCTGGCACGGCGTATCTCACACTGCCCTGGGCCGGGTGCGGGCGAAGGCGCCAGGCTCTCTGCGGGTGTGGCTGGCACGGCGTATCTCACACTGCCCTGGGCCGGGTGCGGGCGAAGGCGCCAGGCTCTCTGCGGG
>NW_020681426.1:618-1100 GCF_002925995.2 Terrapene triunguis
CTCAGGCCCTGGGCCGGGTGCGGGAGAAGGTGCCAGGCTCTCTGCGGGTGTGGCTGGCACGGCGTATCTCCCACTGTCCTGGGCCGGGTGCGGGCGAAGGCGCCAGGCTCTCTGTGGGTGTGGCTGGCACGGCGTATCTCAGACAGGCCCTGGGCCGGGTGCGGGCGAAGGCGCCAGGCTCTCTGCGGGTGTGGTTGGCACGGCGTTTGTCAGACAGGCCCTGGGCCCTGTGCGGGCGAAGGCGCCAGGCTCTCTGTGGGTGTGGCTGGCACGGTGTATCTCAGACAGGCCCTGGGCCGGGTGCGGGAGAAGGCGCCAGGCTCTCTGCGGGTGTGGCTGGCACGGCGTATCTCCCACTGCCCTGGGCCGGGTGCAGGCGAAGGCGCGCCAGCCCAGGGCACCCCAGTGGCAGGCCGTGCGGGCAGCGGTGGTTCTGCTTTGTGTGCCGTGTTCAGGGCTCTGGGCTTTTCCGTCAGGAATCC
>NW_020681427.1:0-7042 GCF_002925995.2 Terrapene triunguis
CAGCGAACCGCGGCCAGTGGGAGCCGCGATCGGCCGAACCTGCGGACGCGGCACGTAAACAAACCGGCCCAGCCCGGGGCTTTCCCTACACAAGCAGCGTCCCAAGTTTGGGAAACACTGGTGTAGATAATGTGTCTGAGAAGCATTTTCTCATTCAAAGTCATCTGCAATGCCAGATTCTCAAAGTCATATAAGTTGCTCCTTGGTAATACTGCTTTTGCCATTGTTGGGGTTTGCCTTCAAAGCTTCCATTATCTCATGGGACACTGTACTTGCTACTGGAAGCGGAACATAATTGTATTTACAGTATAACCAAAGAGTTATGAACACCAGAGTTACGAACTGACCAGTCAACCACACACCTCATTTGGAACTGGAATTATGCAATCAGGCAGCAGCAGAGATGGGGGGGAAAAAAAGCAAATATAGTACAGTACTGTGTTAAACATAAACTATTAAAAAAAAAAAAAAAAAGTAAAGGGAAAATTTAAAAAAAGATTCGACAAAGTAAGGAAACTTTCTGTGCTTGTTTCATTTAAATTAAGATGGTTAAAAGTAGCATTTTTCCTCTGCATAATAAAGTTTCAAAGCTATATCAAGTCAATGCTTGGTTGTAAAGTTTTGAAAGAACCACACGACATTTTGTTCAGAGTTACAAACAGCCTCCATTCCTGAGGTGTTTGTAACTCTGATGTTGTGCTGTACAGTGTTGACTCTGACTAAAGCTCCAGGGCTAAACTTAGGTGTGGATAAGGTTACTCCAGTATTCTGTTGTTATTGGACCATTATAAAACTGACTTGTGACAGTTAAGTGATCTGTGCTTTTGAGATTAACCTTAAACTGTACTTGAACATTTGTATTCAGATCATTCTGACTTGCACTGACTCTGCTTTTACTTTATGCTGTAATGTATTTTGATCTGTCTTTGTCAAAGGCTGTACTTGGACTCTGTACTTCCTTTATCCTGCAAGTTCTACTTGCCTATTTATTTATTGTGTTTCGATAGTACCAGAAGGTCCCATTTGGGAGTGTGGCTCCGTTGTTCAATGAACTGTACAAACATGGTCTCTTCCCCAAAGGGTTTACAGTCCACAGATATATTCTCATTCTTAGTTCCATAATTTTGGAGACAGTGATTCCAGGTGTTATGCTGAATATTTATTATTTTAAGACTGGCATGATAATCTATTTGGGTAAACACTTCCATTGTTTTCTTGCATAGATGTAACCAGCATGGTTGGTTTATTCTGAATTTTCAGGGGAATTTTATGCTGTAGACATTTAGCCAATGTAGCTTTTTTTTAAGTTGTCAGTTTTAGTGATTTATTTCTTAAGCTTAGCCTTTCAGTAAAATGCTATTTAAAACTGGAAAAACTTGAAAAAAATCATATATACTCTAGAAATGTATCTGTCCACCAAAATGCATTTTTCTGACATTCAGAGCTATTTTATACTGACATGGTTTCCTATTTAGAGAGATGTTAGATTCTGTATAAACTTCTTTGTGCCATTTAAGTAATAAATATCTGTATATGAGCCTGTTTGACTTTCTGCTGAGAACTGCTAAAAGCATTTTAATAGAAAACAATGGAGAGTGTCAAACACTGAATCAGTATCTTACTGAAGCAATTTTTCTTGGAAAGACCTTTATTGCACAAAAGTTTTAGCTTCCTTGCTAAAAATCTTGCCAGAAATGATAGCTAGTTAAAATGCATAGAGCCAGTTTTGTACAAATGCCAAAGAGTAGCCAATTTTGAAATGCACGGAGGATAAAATATCTAGAAATTTAAATAAATTATTTTTTATTCTTCATGTTATTCTTTCATTCTACACATTTATATTTAAGGTTTTCTAACTCCTTTGCTGTTACAGAAGATCACTTTTCTTGTCTTAATTCTAAAATCCTCATCTATTATGCAGTAGTGAACTGGGGGAATATATAAATGAGTAAGTTGCCAAGTGTTTACTTCTCTATTTCTCGCTCTTCAGATAAAGTTGCAGCTCCCCCTGAGCACAGTCATGCAAACATGTGCTACTGGGCATAATCCTATTGAAGTCAATGATAGTAATCACTTTGGCCTCTTACTAAGTGCCTGCAAGGTCAGGCCATATGGAGGGGAAGGAAGCGTTACTCTCTTTAGGGTTCTATCTAGTACAGTAGGGGTTGCCAACTTTCAGCACATGGCCCATCAGGGTAATCTGCTGGCGGGCCGCGAGACATCTTGTTTACATTGACCATCTGCAGGCATGGCCCCCCACAGCTCCCATTGGCTGGGAATGGCGAACCGCAGCCACTGGGAACTGCGGGGGGCCATGCCTGCGGATGGTCAACGTAAACAAAATGTCTCTCAGCCTACCAGCGGATTACCCTGATGGGCTGCATGCCGAAGGTTGCCGACCCCTGTAGTACAGTATAGTTGTGAAAGCTAGTGGAGGCAGCGGGTATCTTTTTTGCAGTAGATCAGGGCTTGTCTACACTTACCGGGAGATTGACACACAGCAATTGATTCATCAGTGGTCGATTTAGCGGGTCTAGTGAAGATCCGCTAAATCAACCGCAGATCACTCTCCCATCGACTCCTGTACTCCACCTGAACGAGAAGTGCAATGAGGAGAGTGTCTCCTGTCAATATAGTGTAGTGTGGACCCTGCGGTAAATAGATCTAAGTATGTCGACTTCAGGTACGTGAATACCTTAGATTGATCTCCATCCTTAGTGTAGACAGGGCTCAGTCTTTTCAGAAAACAGGTTGGCCTGCTGCAGAATGAAGAAAGAGAAAGAAATGCACCTTGAGTACTGAGGAACTCAGGATGAGGGGAGATCCCATACAAAAAAGTGATATAGATACAGATATGCTGTGTCTATATGATAGCAATAATGTAGATGTCTTAACGCCTTCTAAAATGTTTTGTAGAAAAGTGTTTCTTCAAGCAATTTAATTTCTTTTTCTATGACTCATAATTCTGGCCTATCAAGAAGGATCCTGTTGGGAAAAAAAAAATAGACCAACATCCCTCCCTGATAATTTTTCTTAAACATCAATGTGATTATGCTTTTTAATTCCTTGATAAGGAGTGGTAAATGAAAAATGCAAATGCATCATTTTGAGCTTGAATTTTAAGTGAGGATTTCTTTGAGAGGAAAGTGATGCAGACTTCAGTACAGATGATGCTTGTAAAGTCCAATATTCTGCATGGCTCTGTAGTAAAGGAAAAAACAAAATAACTTATTTGTGGGTTGTTTGGTTTTTTTAAATTTCCCACAGGAACTTCATTCACTTCATTACTGATATAGAAACTGGCTGCAAATTCAGACAGGAGTTGGATTTGAATGCATTTAAATTTGTATGCTGTGCTTCAGTGCCAGTTTTACATTTTGTCTTCACAAAGTGTGATTAGTTTAGTCCTCAAGAAGGCAAAAGACTGCCAGCTAAACCCCCTCTGTTGCCTGCAAGCTGTATAGAGCAGTAATTTTTATTCACTCTTCAGGCATCACATTTTTAATATAATCACCTACTCTGTAATGAGGGACTATGCTTTAAAGCTTTGTTTGAGTCAACAGTGAATGTAGTACATAAATTTTGTATGTGTACTCCAGTGGAGGCTTATTAGGAACATTTGTATTACTCTGTTTTTAACCCATTGTATTTTTTTGCAAAGAATGTTTCCTCAAACCTCTCCATAAGAATTGTGTCTTTGGGAGGAGAATTCTAGTTAATCATGCTCTGGTGATTACGAAAGCGTGTGTGACCATCTTCTCTATCATCTGTATCGAGTATCAAGTGTAAGTGTTACAATAAAGTAAGGGAGGCAAGATTTAAACCAAAAGTAGACTCCTGTCTTGTATTCCTAGGGTTCAGCCACTCTCTTTCAAAATCAACTTATCTTCTATTATTATGGGTAGGCTATTTAAAAAGATGAGGTTTACTGGCCTTTGACAGTGGATAAACTAGAGTGTATTCTGATATCCTGCAGTACACCTTGCTTCCAGCTCCCATGAGCATTCTTTTGGGCTTTACTAGTATCTGTGCCCTGGATAAGCAACAATGATATTGGGCTGTGGTCTGTTTATAGGCTTTTGTCCTGCCATTGTGGTTTCAGTTTTAGGGTATGTCTTCACTACCGGGCCGGATCGGCGGGCAGCGATTGATCCAGCGGGGATTGATTTATCGCATCTAGTCTAGACGCGATAAATTGATCCCCAAGCGCTCTCCCGTCGACACCTGTACTCTAGCTCGGTGAGAGGCGCAGGCAGAGTCGACGGGGGAGTGGCAGCAGTCGACTCACCGTAGTGAAGAAACCACGGTAAGTCAATCTAAGTACGTCGACTTCAGCTATGTTATTCACATAGCTGAAGTTGCGTAATTTAGATTGAGGCCCCCCCCTCTCCACCTCCCCCAGTGTAGCTCAGGCCTTAGTGGTGGTAGTAATGATTGGAGTCTAGTATGGTGAAGGCTCCAGTAGCTGCTAGATGTTTTTATCAAGATGTTATCTAATCCTGCTCAGAACAGGTTAGAATACTGATGAACCCCAGAGCTTTGTCTTTACTGGGGATCTCACTATTGTTGCAATGATAGTCTTGCAACACTGGGGGTAGAGCTAATGGGGAAACTGCTCAAAAAGGCCTAATTTAAACAAGACTTTGGAGGTCACAAATGGAGGCAGTCCCCAAAGTAGTTGGGTGTGTGCCAGTCAAAGACTTAAAAGAGTAACATCAACACCTTGAATCAAACCTTGTGCTAAGTGAAAAGCAAGTGGAAGGTGTAGAACATAGAATGTGTTTTCTGTGGCTAATCCCACTCAGGAGGTGAGCTGTGGTATGTTGGACTAACACAGGATTTTCTTATTCTCTGTGATTTTTTTACAATCATCCAAGGTAGATGGAGTTGCAGAAATCCAGTCTTTTAAAGAACAAATTTCTGTACAAGAAATGCTAAGCCTACTTTTTAAAGGAATGGGATTGGTGTTCTGCCTATCCATAGGTGAAGGTGGCTTCTGGTTACCATAGTTATCTGATTCTCAGGAATTAGGTAGAGTGGAAGAGTCTGGTAATGCTCCAAGGATTCATACTATTTTGACAGTTGTAGGGTGGATTGCCAAGCTGTCTCGAATGGTTCATGACATGAGTGTCAACCAGGGCAGACTGTCAAGAAGCAGGGCAGAAACCCAAACTGGTTTTGCATTCTATAACCGGATTTCACCAACCCAGTAACAAATGTGAACTCCTAAGGCACTATAACTGTCTTTACATGGAGTCACAGACATTCCAATCTGTCTTGCCACTGGACTTAGTGATACTTGGTTGCTATACCACAAAGATCACAAAATATTCAGGTTGCTCCTTGTCCTGTCACTTACCTCAGGTCAATTTGTACCTCAAATCTTCCACATAGTCTCTTCAAAGGTGTGAATGGGGCAGTTAATCGTCTTTTTATTGTGATATCCCACAATGGCCCATTTAGTTTTGATAGCCTTCTAGATGAGCAGGAGAGGATCCCTAGTGACAAGATCACAGTTTCAGGATTACTTTTTTTACTGTTTCTATAAAGCAAAAGCGTATCTTTACCACATGATATAAGGTAATATTTATTAAAGTGAGATTAATGCATGCAGCAATTTACAAGCACTTTATAAAGTCTAAACACATTGTTAAAAATTCAGTACCCGTCTTTACCATATTTACAGACAGGTGAAAGACTGGTTTCCAGCAATGAATTTCAGTACTCGGCTGAGGCTTAACATCTGGGCAAGTGCTAGCACCTGGTTTGTCAGCATCACATGGATAACTGTACTAGAAGAACCACAAGCAACAGAACGCTACTTTTTTTTAAAAGCTGAGTTACAAGGCTCATTGAAAAGATGATTTTGATCTCATTCACTGGACCCCATCTAAATTGACCCCAAATTCTGTGCCTCATGTGAGCATCAGTACTACATATGATTGCTGCATGATTTCTCTCAGTTTAATGAAATGGATGAAGAATTTTAATTTGTCTTTTTTTGCATTCAAATATTAAAAAGTTATTGAACATAATTTCAGAATTTATGAATTGACCATTTTATTAAGCTAAGTGGATGGCTTGTGTTAATATTAACATTGTATAAAATACAACATTACTGAGTAAATATGGGTTTGTAAGACTTGAGTTTCACAACCTAATAATCGAAAGTTGTTGTAGGGCTTTAGGCTGCAATCACAATTTCCAGATGCACTTAAGAAATCTATTCTAAACCAGTTGGCTTTTAGTTTAAATAAGTCTTAGAGTAAATGAGGGGAAAAAGAACAGAAATCCACTCAAAAGCTTCATCTATCAGAGGTTCTTAAACTTCATTGCACCATGACCCCCTTCTGACAACAAAAATTACTACAGAACCCCAGGAGGGGTGGAGGGAGTACCGAAGACCGAGTCCAAAGTCCCGCCCCCTGAGCGCCACTGCTTCAGGCAGGGAGGCCAAAGCTGAAGCTCAACGGCTTCTGCCCTGGTTGGGGGTCATGTAAACTTAGCCCTGGGTGATGAGGCTCGGGCTTGGGCTTCAACCCCAGGCTGTAGGGCTTGAGCTTAGGTTTGGGCTTGGGCCCTGGGCCCCAGCAAGTCTAACACCCGTCTTGGCGACCCCATTAAAATGGGGTTGCGAAACACTTGGGAGTTCCAACCCACAGTTTGAGAACCCCTGATCTACGTAGAAGTGATGGAGTCTGAATCTGCAAACAGTATAGGGCATAGTGCTTACTGCTGCAAGCAATCACATTAAAGACATTCCAAAAAAATTACTAAGGAACAGGCTATAATTATTGAGACTACTTCATGTTGGTAAGTGTTTGCAGCATCAGGCCCATATTTTGTGTCTAGAATGAAAAGTAATGATCATTCTTTTGGATCTTTTAGGTAATATATTCGGTTTGGGGAATTGCTGAAAAATCTCAAACTGAAAGATTCTACATAGTTCAGAAACTGATACATATGACATAATAGTTTTTAGTTGTGCTTATAATACACACACACACACACACACACACACACACACACACACACACACACA
>NW_020681427.1:7052-9229 GCF_002925995.2 Terrapene triunguis
CACACACACACACACACACACACACACACACACACACACACACACACTCTCTGTGTAGTACTAAACAGAAGTTTAATGCAATAAGATGTATAAGCCACTGCCAGTGTAGGCTTCCCAAGAGCAACTCCTCTTTCAAAATAGTTTACAGTTAAGCTAATAATATTAGTGTAATGTCACAACTGAGGCTGTATGAGGAAATATTTCATGCTCTCATATCATTTGTTACAATAACAACCTCCCCTTTAAATAAAATTATAGGGAGTAAGATCCAAGATGAAGGGGAGGGGGCGGGGGGGGGGGAAGTGATTGGAAAACTCTGTATAGTGGAGACATGTACTGTTGCTCTTTTGGGAACATATTTATCTCTGACTCTGAGACTAATCATATTATTAATAGACATACACGCTGCAGGCAACTTGAAAAACAGTCAATTTGTTCAGTTCCAGAAGGATCCACAGAGATAACTTCTTTTGCTTGAAAAGTCCCCAGACTGACTCTACCTTTTTATAAGATTATAAAGAATTTTCCTATTCTCTGTTCCTCCCAGCCCCCAGAATCTTATCCATCCCATGCTGATTCTTCAAAGTTGGGTTGTTTTTACTGTTGTTTGTTCATGGTCCTTGTGTTTGGGAGGCTTATCTGAACAAAATATATTATCATCAGTTGACTGTGCATTGGTCAGTTCAGTAATATAGTTCTGTTTTTCAAGGGATAGAATGTAATTGTGCTAATTAATCCAGGTGCTAATTAATTGAAGTGTACATTATTGTTTGCTGTTGACAGAGACCTATAATTGAATATTTCTTTTGCATTAACAAAAACATTTTGAGATAATTCAGACTTGTTCAATTCTGATTGATTGTGGAATAGTGTGACAGTTACCATGGAAAACCATGCCTAGATTAACTGAAATATATTGTAGACATTCACAGTGGAAGTATTTCAACCTTATTGCCAAAAATGAGAGGTTTGTTTTGGAGAGTAGGAAGGTCTTGTTGGTTTCTGGTATATCTCTAAATGTCTGCTATATAGTGACTGTACATGTTGTCTATTCTGTAGATATCAAATAGTGATGATAAATGAAATTTCTCCTAAAGCAACTTCGTTCATATTTTCTCTCATTGCCCCTCCCTAAAATACACTAATTTTGTACAATCTGTTGCATTCCTTTCTTATAGAATCCTATAGTCAAAGTTTAGAATGCTTATGAATGTCCATATTTTATCATAAGTGGATTGACATTTTGGAGCAGAGGATTTAGTGTGAAAGTGTGAAGCTGAGTATCCCTAATGTATTTGACATTTTAAAGAGAAAAATAGATAACATTATTTATGTTATTTATTCTGGGTCAACAGTTGCTTATAAGCTGTGTTGATTCCTGTATTTGGAAGAAAAGGCATGCTGGCAAATTGTTAGAATTAAGAGGATTAAAGTTCTGTGCTATGTGGCCATGTCTGTTGCTTTCCTGTGGCTCCAAACCACTGGGAAATTGCAGTGGCACTGAAAGTACATTTTAACACTGTTATATTCATCACACTATGAAAGAATATCCCCTGAGAATAACTATATTATGCAGGTGAAGATTTAGCTTTTACTTTGATATTCTTCAAAGTCTTTTGTAAATGCTTCCTCCTCAACTGAGAGTGCCTAATGGGGAGAAATCAGTGCCTATTTCTCTTTCCTTCTACACATATTTGGTATGAGCAGTCCTCTTAAGAAAGACTAAAATATGGTTAGCTTACTCTGCTTTTCAAAACAACAGATAGCGAATAGGGTATCATGTGGTTTTAAAATTGTCCAGGAACAGACTACAGTACAAGGCAATCTTTTTTTTTTTTAAATTTTAATCATGTGTTATATTGCGCTTTGTCACTGTGAGAAGAGGCTGTAATTATACACACTTTAATGACCTTTTTAACAAAATACCTTTTAAAATAAAGGTGTTATGAGAGAGTCTCCAGAAGATGATATAAAGTAAGTAACATAGCAGAATACATTAGCCCTAAATGAGGAGTTTCACTGTGAAAAGGCACCGTTTTCCTTAATTTTTCAATTTGAGAATCTTTAGATGTTTTCAGTAAGATTTCTCTTTTGCTAAGGCTTAGGTAGAACAGTTTTTTGGGAGGATTCAACATTTTCATGGAACTGAATTATGTTCCCAGCAAATGTTCTTTTGT
>NW_020681428.1:0-1840 GCF_002925995.2 Terrapene triunguis
ATACTTCTGTTAGTCTTAAAGGTGCCACAGGACCCTCTGTTAAAAATTACATAGTTACATTGATTTTCTTCAATCTCTTTTTGGAAAAAAAGTTTACTTTCAGGCCAAAAATGACAGAGAAATATCAAACAATGTTTTTGGATGCAAAAGTTATATTTAGTCCTGGACCAATGACAGTTTGATTGTCCAATATCTTGCAAGCATCAAGAGCTAGAAATTAAAGCTGTATCTTACTGGACAGCTAGAAGGCTTAACATTCCAATGGTAGAAAGCATCACTATCTTTAAAATTGCAATAATTGATTTATCATTTCTTTTTGGATTTAAGAAAAAGTAGTTAACGGTTTGCTTTAATTACTGTGATTCCTGGCAACTAAGATAATTTGGGTTTAAAAGCACAACAGAAGTGAGAGTGGTGTAGCATAAAAAAAGCAAGTTTCAAACTGTGGTCCATGGAATACTATGCTATAGGTATGCAGAGAACTGGCTGGATACATGGTGCTCGTTCTCTTTATCACTTCCTTAACTGCTTTCAGAGAAAACTAAATATCAGTATTACTTTTCCATGCAAACAATTACCATCATTGCCACAGGGATGTTACACAATTGCAAATGGGCGGTTAAGAGGTCTGGGTGGTCAAGAATGGGCGCAGTGATCCATGTGATCACAACTGAGAGGAAAACTGGCTGTCACTAGACAATCCCTCCATTAAGATATAGGCCTCACGGCAAAAGCATTTGAGAATCCCTGGTACAATTATTTTAACTTGCACTAGTGCTAGTTGCTAGTGGCAAGTGACACATTGGTAGCTCTGCAACTAGCAATTTGTACTGTCATATCCCAAATGTGTGTCAATAAATCCTATAGACCACATCTTCTCTCTGCAGTGTAGGTGGATTAGATGGAGGGCAGGTCAGAAATAGCAGCTATAACTAATTGTCATTGCCATTTTTAAACCCTAGCTGATTTTCTCTCTGTCAAAAAGAAAGCCAATTGAAGCAAAGTTAAATGAAATTCCTTGTTTAATTTTTAAGTAGGATTTTCTATCTGACTTATTACTGGATGAGAACTGAATCCCAGGAGATTTAACCAATTCTTCTCTTTAATTCCACAGCCAGAGAAGCATTTCCAAACTGCACATTTCATCCTGGTGCCAACAAAGAGAAAGAAAGTAAGTGTTCTCTATAATGCCCTGCTTATTATCCTGTTCTATGTATTTTCCTAGGCACAGGTGTTCTTTTTACACATTTGCATTTCAGTCAAAACTTGGACAAAATAATGTGGCTGCAAGAAACAAACTCCAGTTAAATCTCTGGGCGGTTTATTCCCTAGCTTCTACACAGTAATAGCCATTGGGACACTGTGTAATCTGCAGGACAGTTGTGTCCTAGGTTCCTGGAATCTCCTCAGGCCCAGACTCTCCGTGCAGACTACAAATAACTCCCACTGAACTCAACGGAAATCACTCATCGCACGTACTGAGAGAATTAGGGTTATGAAACAAAGCATGCTGGGCCAAATTCTCTGCTGGTGTAACTAAGTATAGTTCCGTTGACTACATCAATCTACATTAGCTGAGCATTTGGCCCCGAGGCTTTATTGTGGCACAATATACAACTGCTGGCTTTCACTGCATGATTTTACACACAGTGCTAACTAATCTCCCAAAGCTATGTCCCAGCACGCACATAAAACCTGGGATAAATTATCTGGGGGTGGTCTTGCCTGTTGTTGCAAAGCCCTGGTGAAGAATGTGGAGATGGGTCTTCCCAACAGGGCCGGCTCTAGCGTTTTTGCCGCCCCAAGCAGCAAAAAAAAAAAAAAAAAAAAAAAAAAAAAA
>NW_020681429.1:0-8524 GCF_002925995.2 Terrapene triunguis
GCCCTAATTGAAATTTCTGATGATACTACCTTTATTGGATCATCTGGCAATATGGCACGTTCATATGCAGAAGCTCTTGCAAATGGTCTTTCCAAGTTCAAATTTGTGACTTTTTACTCATTTTGTGGTATAATATCCTTTTTGAGATTAACCTCACTACTAAGCAGCTTCAGGAAAAGAACTTGAACATACATTCTGCTATTCAAAAACTGCAGCAAAATAAAAATATTCTGGAGGAATTCAGGAGTGATGAATGGTTTGAAAGAACACTGGTAGATTCTCTTGCGCTTGCTGAAGAAATAGACTTTCCGACAGAATTTGAAGCAGAGCCAGTTCTGATTCGGCAAAAGAAACAGCAGTTTTCGTATGAAGGACGAGACACACCCATTCAGAATCCAAAACAAAGGTTCAAAGTGAATTTCTACTTCGCAATCCTTGATACTGCTATTGACTCGGTTGATGAAAGATTTCAATACATGCAGCAGCTAGAGTCAGTATGTGGCTTTCTATATGATATCCACAGCTTGTCAAAGAAAACAGCAAAACAGATAAGAGAATTTTGTATAAAACTGGTGTCGGCATTGACTCATGAAAATTCAGAAGACATTGATGCTACAGATTTATGTAGTGAGCTTCATTCAGGCTTTTTCCAGACAACTTAAGAAACATTCCACTCCTGAAGTTTGTTTGTGGAAAATAAACTCACAGACAGTTTTCCAAACATTTTTATAGCTCTTTTAACTTTGCCAGTTTCCGTAGCTAGTGGGGAACATAGCTTCTCAAAGTTAAAATTGATAAAAACATATCTGTGTGCGACAATGGTGGAGACTTGTTGGACTTGCCACAATGTCAATAGAGCATGAAAGAGCTGGAAAACTGGATCTAAAAGAACTAGTGACTGAATTTTCAAAACTTAAAGCAAGAAAAGTCATGTTTTAAGAGCACAGAGTGTTTTTTATTCGGAGTGTTTTGTAAATACAGGTTAAAGTTCATTGAAGAGTTTTCTTATTTCTTTCTATATCGGATGTGGTGGTAATGGCAGTTAAAGCAGGATAGCATAATGGATGATTTTGGATTTGTAATAATAAAAATTATAATTAACATTTTTAATGCATTTTTATTTGAAATCGGATTGAAATATCATCTAGCTGCGTGTACAAATCTATTCTGAAAATTGTGTCTCTCTGTTTTATCTGATCTCAGAAACATTGGTTGGACGGATGGACGGATGGACAAACCGAATAATTAAGCCTCTATTTAAAAAAAAACAAAAAAAAAAACGCTTAAAAAACATTAAAAGGAAAAAGGGGCAAAATGTTTCCCAGTTTACCAAAAACCTCAGCCTAGATCTGCCCTTGGGGGTGGGGGAGCGCCGATTGCATGGTTTGCCTAGGGCGCCATTTCCTGGCAGCTCGCCTAGGGCCGCCCCTGTCTGCACAGAGCCCATTGTAGCGGTTCAGAACGGGCTGGTGGCAAAGGACGGAGCCATGGGTCGTTCCTGGAGGGGCAGGGATTCATTTCAGCCTCTAGAAGGTGCTATGACGGCCTAGTGGAGAGGGACTAGGGAGCCAGAGGACGTGAGGGGTCCAGCAGCCTGGGAACTGGAGGCAGAGGAAGGGAAGGGGATGCAGCCAGGAGAGGAGGCTGCAGAAGCTGCAGCAGGAGCACAGAGGCAGGTGCCCTTCAAGTCTCTCAATGGGGCACTAATGTGAACTAACGGTGCAGTGCAGTGCCCCAGACACCAGGGATTAGCCTGGGACAGGAGGCAGTGTGTTCTGACCACAGCGAAGGGACGTCTCTGCATGGAAAGGGCCTGGGGCAGGTCGTGCATCGTCAATGGAGTGGGAGTTTGGGGCTTGCAGCCTAATGGTCTCTCCCAGGGGGAGCTGCCTGCAATAACAGATGTGATCCAACCGCTGCAGCTAGACAGGAGGCGAATGAGACGAGGCCCCAATGAGACCAGGCTGCTTGACTGAGCCCCGGACAGGGAAACCTGCCCTCTAACATAGGGACGGCCTGGAAGGGGCACCCCAGGCAACAGACGTGAGAAACACCCTGGGGCAGGGTTACCCTGTACCCCTCTACTGGACTGCCCCCTACAGGCCAAGATAGGAATTACTGTGTGTATCATAGATCCTAACTGGTCCCTTGGGTATGAGCCCACCAGATGCTAGAGCCTGTAGGGCCCAGTGCGTGAGGCATCTTCATCCCCGTCTCCAAGTCGCAGCCGATCATCTGCTGCACAACACGGCAGCAACTCCCCCGCGGGAGACGGGCGCCGAAGCCGAGCATTGGCCCAGTGCTATGCCAGGCTCCGCAGCCTGCTTCTGCACCACTGGGAACAGCTTCACCAGGAGAGAGACCCCAGAGCCCAGGGGCCTGGGCACTCTCCTGGGAGGTGGGAGCAGGGTTCGAGGCCCTGCCCCACATCAGGCAGAGGGGGGATTTGGATCCGGGTGAGAGCTCTGATTCCTGGGCTATTGCGCAGGGGCCACCACCACCAAATGTAAGCGTCTCACGGACTTCAACAGTGGAAAAGTAGATGCCTAGGGGCTTTAGGTGCCTACAGGGTAGCAGCTGAGTGGGCTTTTGTGAATGCTAGTGGTGCCTAATTGTTGGATTTAGGTGCCTAACTGCCCCTTTAGGCACCGACGGGGTTGTCTACACGGCGCCGCAGTCCGCTCTATGGGGGTGTGAGTTGTGCAGCACTCGCACGTCGCACTCTAGCCAGCCCGTGTAGACCCCGCTGGTGGGAACTAAAGGTACCTAATGCACATTGATGCTGTCCTGAAACAGGCCTGCTGGAGGGTGCAGGGTCTGCTCCCGGCTAGTAGCCTTGTGGACACTGGCCACCGTGGTGAAAGGACTGGAGTGGAGAGGCAAAGCTGGTGAGCAGCAGAGGGGAGGGCACCCTGCATCCTCCTGTGGGGCACAGCCGTGGGCCCAGGCTGGGGAGCTCTGCAAGCTTTGGGCCTCATACTCCTATGGGCAGTGGATTTGCCCTGCGCAGGGTTGTGCCTATATGGCACTGTCTGGTCCGTGGGGTTCTTCTTTACGTAACGTATTGGAGGAGCTGTGTGCCGAACATATACACCTCGAGTGCCATACCAGAGGCTTCACTTGTCACGTCCTTACCCTGCCCAGTTAAGCCATTCCTTGCCACTCAGATGCTCTTTTCTGCATGCAGCTTCACTGGACCAGGCGCATTCTGCGGCTGCGCCCTTAGCAGTCCTGCCCCGAATCCCAGGTGAAAGGTGTTAGTCTGTACAAAGGAACGTCAGCGACCTAATCACAGCCTGGGATCTAAATGCTCCTAATCCCTCCAGCGGCAGCGTGGCAGCTGGCATTTATGATGGGCAAGAGTGGAATTCCAGCCCCATGGCGCTGGACACCCACATGCGCTCTGGGACATGCTGACTGCCATGCTGTGAATCCCAGAAGTGGGTCCCAGATGTGGGACTGTCGGAGAGCAATTGCAGCCCCAGTCCATCTGTGTTTCTGATTGTTTCAGGAAGTCCTCAGATATGAGGGGGCGGTACTTCCTGGCCAGCCAGTCAAAAGTGTTAGTGTCACCGTGAGATAAACCTCTCTCCCAGACCACACCCCCTGATCCACCTCTTCCATTCCAGATCCAAAAAACCCAGATATCAGGGCTTGTCAAATGGCACCTGGACACACAAGCCGGAACTCGGACTGGCCGGGTGGCAACCCTAATCAGGTGGTCAGTGGCTGGCTTATTAGTGTCCAAGTTGCCTATTCCACACACCTGGCCTTTACTCAAACTACTGGACTCACTGAGCTACTTTCAGTCTCAGTGTTAGCCCCCTGGACATCCACCAGGCCTGAATTGGACCTGTTGGTCCTTCGTGCTTCATATAAACACACTCCCACTAGTGCATCTGTTCTGTAGCAGTTATTGTCTCTTCTCCTGCTTTGCTGTAGCAGGCCCCTGGTGGAGGGTGTATTGGCTGTGGTGGTACAAGGGCTAAGGCCAGGTTTAGTCACTTGCCATCTCATTTATGGCCAGCATATTGGGTCTCTTTTTAATTTCCCAGATTTCCCCCATGATCGTGTTTGTGCACCATGAGCTATTCAGAAATAGGCTATAATGGAGTGTCTGTCTTGACACTGCATCGCTAAATGCTTTCCTGCATGACTAAGCTAAGGAGACTTTGTGTTTCTTTGGGGACAGTGATCCAATGTCCTCAGAGCGCTTGACAAATATCTGTACATGGTAGCCTCACGGCCCCCCTCAGAGGGAGGGAAGGGTTATTAGCTGCATTGTACAGTTGGCAAACTGAAGCCCAGAGAGGTTAGGGGAACTGGCCTTGGGTTACAAAGTGAGTCTCCCATAAGAACGGCATTACTGGGTCAGACCAAAGGTCCATCTAGCCCAGTATCCTTTCTTCTGACAGTGGCCAATGCCAGGTGCCCCAGAGGGAATGCACAGAACAGGTAATCCTCAAGTGATCCATCCCCTATCACCCATTCCCAGCTTCTGGCAAACAGAGGCTAGGGACGCTATTCCTGCCCATCCTGGCTAATAGCCATTGATGGACCTATCCTCCATGAATTTATCTAGTTCTTTTTTGAACCCTGTTATAGTTTTGGCCTTCACAACATCCTCTGGCAAGGAGTTCCACAGGTTGACTGTGCGCTTGTGAAGAGACTGTGCACAGTGTGAAGATTGATCCTATTGATAGATTGTCAGCTCTTCATGGCAGGGATTGTCTTTTGTGTTGTGTTTGTGCAGCACCTGGCACAATGGGGCTGTCAAGGCTGCTTCCCCACTTTGAACTTTAGGGTACAGATGTGGGGGCCTGCATGAAAACTTCTAAGCTTAACTACCAGCTTAGATCTGGTCCGCTGCCACCACTCCCAAAATGCTAATTCCCTTCCCTGGGTAGCCTTGAGAGACTCTTCACCAATTCCCTGGTGAATACAGATCCAAACCCCTTGGATCTTAAAACAAGGAGAAATTAACCATCCCCCTCCTTTCTCCCACCAACTCCTGGTGGATCAAGATCCAACCCCCTTGGATCTAAAAACAAGGAAAAATCAACCAGGTTCTTAAAAAGAAGACTTTTAATTAAAGAAAAAGGTAAAAATCATCTCTGTAAAATCAGGATGGAAAATAACTGTACAGGGTAATCAAACTTAAAGAGCTCAGAGGAATCCCCTCTAGCCTTAGGTTCAAAGTTACAGCAAACAGAGATAAACACTCTAGCAAAAAGGTACATTTACAAGTTGAGAAAACAAAGATTAAAAACTAACACGCCTTGCCTGGCTGTTTACTTACAAGTTTGAAATATGAGAGACTTGTTCAGAAAGATTTGGAGAACCTGGATTGATGTCTGGTCCCTCTCAGTCCCAAGAGTGAACCACCCCCAAAACAAAGAGCACAAACAAAAGCCTTCCCCCCACCAAGATTTGAAAGTATCTTGTCCCCTTATTGGTCCTTTGGGTCAGGTGTCAGCCAGGTTACCTGAGCTTCTTAACCCTTTACAGGTAAAAGGATTTTGGAGTCTCTGGCCAGGAGGGATTTTATAGTACTGTACACAGGAGGGCTGTTACCCTTCCCTTTATAGTTATGACAGGGGCCTAGTCCATTACTGGGGCGCCTAAATCGTATGGTAATATAAATAACAAACACATATACAGCACCTGGCACAATGGACTGGGGCCGTTAGGTCCTACTGAAATCCAAATAAATAATAATAATAACAGATTTGAATTGCATTGGGCATAGGGCCAGAAACCTATGCCCTCGGGAACCAGTGGTGTCAAGAACCTAGCTCTGGGTCTGTTATTGTCCGTGTCCTTAGCTGCTCTTGTTGACACAAAGCTGAACCGGGGGTGTTTTGGTGGCACTCCCTCTGGAGCTGCCTGTATTGTTAACAGTTTGCAGGTGAAATACAGTCCAGAGCCGAACTTGCCGTGACCTACAGTCTGGTAGGTTTGTTTCCTGCCACGGCTCCGTGTTTGATGTGGCTCTCGGGAGGTCAGTGAGAACGTTTGCGTTCCCATGAGTCACCCTGTGGCTCAAGCAATGCAGAACAGATGTGTTTTCCCCACAGAGAAGTAAGCAGAGGTGTGGATCATTTATCCTGTTACCTCTGCATGGGGCAGAGAAAATTAAAGCTCTCCAAGAGTTTCAGGCTTTTATCTATACATGAACAGGAGGAGGAACAGGAGCAGGCCGTGATGTCAGAGAATGCCAATGTGTAGGAGCATCTGCAGGCACCTGAGGATTTGTTTTTGCAAGGCCTTTTAACTCATGATTGTTTACCTCCTCATCAAATGTCACTCAGATTTGGTCTGATTTCCCCCTGGCCAACTATGAACCTTCCAGCCTGCACTGCTTGGAATGCAGGAGCTGGAGGTCCTTTGTGTCAATACTGAGCCCGTGGGGCTAGGGGGTGCTCTTCTGCTGGACCACCTGCCGGAGGAGCCGTAAAACTGAGATCCCAATCAGGGGTCGTTGCTGAAGATCCCACACCACTTTTTGCCAGAATTGGGGGGTTACCCCCACTCTCCTGGCTAAATTTCTAGGTAGGAGATGAATCAAGGGTGGGCAAAGCAGAAGCTGAGGTAGAGAACAAGGGAGGGAGGAAACAGGTGGGACCAGAGAACGAGGAACAAAGATGGAGGGAGAGAGACACGCAAGGAAGAGGAACAGATAGAATGACCCACAGGGCAGGGGAAAGGGTGATTTGTGATGAAGACAGAATGATAAAATGGAGCAAGAAAACAGAGAGGGGGCAGAGCTGGGGGACGTCCGCTTGTAGGTGTTTCTTCTTGAGAGAAGGCGGCTTGTGCTGCAGGTAGGGTGGCCAAGCCTCCAGGATTGGCTTGGCGTCTCCATGAATTCAAGATTAATCTTTAATTAAGGATCATGTCATGTTATGAAACCTTCAGGAATACGTCCAACCTAAATTGGCAATCCACGAGGAGGAAGTACCTTTCCCCCTGCCACGGGTTAGACGCAGAGGGAGTAGGGCCAACACCCCATGTTCAAAAATCATGTCATGTCCCCCCAAATCATGAGCTTAATAAATCAATAAATGATTTGCTCTCTGGTTTTTGAGCCTTTGGAGTTCACATTTTCAAGTATTTACCCACAGCCATAAAATCTAGAGCGACTCACTTGAAAGAAAGGAAGAAGAAAGCTGAGATTCTCCTTCAAAATGCCCGGCTGAGTTTTCGAAAGGAAAGGCTGAACTTGCTCCACTGTGAGCCAACAGGCACCACTTGGAACTCCAGCCATTGATCAGACTACAGCAGGCCCCCCGGCTTTGCCCCCTGCCCCCGAAAGTCAGCGTTAGGGCTGCTGACTTTCTAATCACACAAAACCGAACACCCCTGCCCTGACCCTTCTCCAAGGTCCCTTCCATTGCCACCCCATCACCGAGGCCCTGCCCCGCCCCGTCTCCGAGGCCCCACCCCCGCTCACTCCATTCCCCCCGCCCTCTGTCGCTCGCTCTCCCCCACCCTCACTCCACTCCCTCATTTTCACCGGGCTGGGGCAGGTGGTTGGGGTGTGGGAGGGGGTGAGGGCTTCGGCTGGGGGTGTGGGCTCTGGGGTGGGGCCAGGGATGAGAGGTTCGGAGTGTGGGAGGGGTCTGGGATGAGGCAGGGGGTTGGGGTGTGGGAGGGGACATGGGCTTTGGGGTGGGGGTGCAGGTTCTGGACTGGGGCCAGAAATGAGGGGTTCAGGGTGTGGGAGGTGGATCCAGGCTGGGGCAGGAGGTTGGGGTGTGAGGGTGAGGGCTCCAGCTGGGGGTGTGGGCTCCGGGCTGGTGACGAGGAGTTTGGAGTGCAGGAGCGGGGTCCAAGTTGCGGCAGGGGGGTGGGGCGTGGGTTTCAGGAAAGAGTTTGGGTGTGGGATGGGGTTCAGGGCTGGGGCAGGGGGTTGGGGTGCAGGAGGAGGTTAGGGCTCCAGCTGGGGGTGTGGGCTCTGGGGTGGGGCTGGGGATGACGGGTGGGGGAAGGGGTTCAGTGCTGGGGCAGGCAGTTGGAATGCAGGGGGGGGAGGTGAGGGCTCCGGCTAGGGGTGCGGGCTCTGGAGTGGGGCTGGGGATGAGGGGCTTGGGGTGCAGGGGAGGCTCAGGGCTGGGGTAGGGTGTTGGGGTATTGGAGGGGGTGCAGACTCTGGGAGGGAATCATAGAATCATAGAATATCAGGGTTGGAAGAGACCTCAGGAGGTATCTAGTCCAACCCCCTGCTCAGAGCAGGACCAATCCCCAAGCTTGGGTGCAGGAGGGGGCTCAGAGCTGGGTCAGGGGGTTGGGGTGCAGGAGGGGTTTTGGAGTGCGGGCTCCAGGTGGTGTTTACCTCAGGCGGTTCCAGGGAAAGGGCGACATGTCCCTTGGCTCCTAGGCGGAGGCGCAGTCAGGCAGCTCTGCACGCTGCCTCCACCCTCAGGTGCCGCCCCTGCCGCTCCCATTGGCCGCGGCTCCCAGGCAATGGGAGCTGCGGAGCCGGCGCTCGGGGCGGGGGCTGTGCATGGGGCTGCGGCCGTCC
>NW_020681430.1:0-3659 GCF_002925995.2 Terrapene triunguis
GCTGGGGGGGCGGTCTCGGTCGGGGGTGGGAAGGGGTCTGTGTTGAGGGGGACGATCTCGGTCGGTGGGGGGAAGGGGTCTGTGCTGGGACGGGGCGGGGGTGATCTCTCAGATTCTCTAGGTGAGCTTGTCACGCAGCCTGACTTCTGTGTGTGTCCTCAGAGGGGGGGCAATGGGAGGGGGAGGCCCCCCCGGACAGGGACACACACGCGCGCGCACACACACAGCTCCCCCCACGCGGCTGAGTCAGTCCTAAACCTTGGGTCCCCCCAGGGAGGACTGGGAAGCGCCGTCTCTGTGGCTGACTCAGTCCTGCTGCTGAGATCCACAAATAGGAAGGTGGGAGGGGCAGGGGTGGTGTAACGGGGGATGGGAGTGCAGGGGGCTGCTGTGATGGGGGACTGGTGGGCCCTGTCCTGCTAGGGACCGACCAGGCTGAGACCCAGCAAACTTGTCTCATGGATGGGACGAGGGTGGGGAATGGGTCAGGGTCAGTTCTGAGGCCCTGGGAGATTGGCTGGACAATTCTCTCTCGGTGAACGCAGGGCAGTTGGGGGCAAAGTGTGTGTGTGTGTGTGTGTGTGTGTGTGTGTGTGTGTGTGTGTGTGTGTGAGAGAGAGAGGAGGGGGTGTAAAGAGTGTATGTATGTGAGGTGTGTGTGTGTGTGTGTTTGCATGGGAAGGTGGCCCAGCAACACCCCAAGTCTGTTCTGGACCCAGCATGGCCAGGCTGGTGGTAACATGCTTTTGGGGGGTGGCACAGTTCCTCGTTCCCTGAAATGAGGTTTGGTGCCTCTCAGTTGCACCCAGACCTGACTGCTCTGTGTTTGCCCACCAAATGGGCTGTACCCCGGGGGGAGGGGGTGTGACTCTCCCCACACCCCCATGCCAGGGCACAGGAATGAGATGGGGAGGTGAGCCAACCCCCCTTCCTTCCCCTTTTCCTTCTGTCTCCCCCCCTCTAGACTCTCCCTGCTTGGGTGCAGTGCCTGGGAGGGGCTAGAAACATGGACCAACTGGAGTGTGAGTGGAGGGCAGGTGCCAGGAAGAGAGGTGCAGGGGGTTGTGAGTTCCAGGCTGGAGAGGGCTAAAGTATGGGGCTCTTAATTGGGGGGAGCAGATTGGAAGATGAGGGAGGACTAGGGAGAGGTGGGGGGTGGGAAATAGCTGAGACAGGGGTTTTTTGATCCGGGATGGAAATGCCATATCCTAGTGACCCCGGGCAAAGATGGACTTTTCACAGCCAATCCTTTAATCTCCTGAATTATTGTGACACTTATCAGATTTCCTGGGATGGGAGGGGAGAGGGGTCTAGTGGGTAAGAGCGGGGGAGGGGGGAGGGACTGGGCGGCAGGACTCCTGGGTTCTATTCTGAGGTCTGCCATGTACTCACAAGATCCTCCATAAAATGCAGCCATCTCTGGGGTGTGACTCAGCAGGTTTCTAACAGCCACATTATATGGAGGAATTTTAAGGGCCTGTCAGGGGAGAGTGCCCCTTACTGAGCCCCTGACACCACTCCCTGCAGCACTGCACCCCCTAATGCCACGCTGTGTCAGCACTGGTTGTGAGGGGAGAGCGCGCCCTACTCTGCAGCACAGCGCCCCCTAGTGCCGTGCTGGGGCATTGGGGCCAGCACTGACTGCCAGGGAGAACACTAGCTCTTCCCCCTTGCCCTTGATGCGGTGGCCCGTGCATGCTGCGTAGGCTGGTGTCTTGGCCTGTGATGGGAGCGATGACAGCTGCTGATTGATCGCCCAGAGCTGCTCCCCCCGCTGTGCCCGCTCCCCCAAGGGACTGCACTGATTAGTATTTATATTTTCTGCCTTTGCTGCAAGCTCTGTCTGTGAGAGTCAAAAGCAGTCACTTCCCTGCTTGGAAACCAGCTCTGGGAAGAGAGTGGGGTCTAGTGGTTAGAGCATGGGGGGGGGTCAGGACTCCTGGATTCTACTCCTGGCGTAGGGCTCTGCCTGCTAGAAGTCACCCCAAGGTTGCAGAGCCGCTGGATCCCCCCTCCCCCAGGTGCCAGTCTGGCACCGCGTGCCCTGGCTGCACTGATAATTCTGGTGCCGCATGGCAGGATCAATTCAAGCTGCCGACCTCAAGCTCCCTGGCTTCCGTTCCCCACCCTGGCTGCGCCATGGGCCTAGGCTTTGTCCAGAACTCTGAGGAGGTATGGTGGAGCAGGGAGGGGTACCTCAGTGCCCACCCACACTTGGACAACCATACAGCCCCCCTCCGTGGGCACATACCAGCTCTCAGTTTTGAGTCCCCTGAGGGGCAGTGGCTTTGAACCTGGGTGGCTGGGCTCATAGCCAGATGCAACCCACAGGGGTGCCAGACTGTTTAATGCCTTCTCTGCATAGATGGGGTGAAATTCACCCCCAGTACTGGGGCAGCCCAAGGACCGTGCACCCCACCAACATCCCCCAGGACACAGGAGTCCTGACTCTCCGCTCTGCCCTTGATCTATCCCATTAGATCCCACTCCTCTCCCAGAGCCAGGTATAGAACCCAGGAGTCCTGGCTCCAACCCCCCATCCCCCTTATCCCACTTGACCCCACCTGCATCCCAGAGCCAGGGATAGAACCCAGTAGTTCTAAGCCCTAAGTAAAGAACAGAAGTGGGAGCTAGGACTCCTGGGTTCTGTCTCCAGCTCTGGGTGGGGAGTGGGGTCTAGCGGGTTGGAGCCAGGGGGCTGGGAGCCAGGACTCCAGGTGATTATATTTTCATGCAGCTCAAGTGCTGCCGAGTTCAGGATTTGGATTTCGGAATCGCCCTGGCTCAGAGTCTAGTCGAGGGTGGGGCTGAGGGAGGCAGTTCTGTTCTTGACATAAACATAATTTGAGGTTAGTTAAAATTAAGAGCACAAACTCAGTGCCTGACGCTGCCCCCTCCACTGCCCCTTCCAGCCCCCCTGATGCTGCATCCTCCAAAGCCTTTTAATCACCCCTCCACTCCTGCCCCCATTTCACAGAGCTCAGTGTCTTTTTTGAGAGAGAAGGTGGTGGTTAAACCCCCTCAGCTGGAACTGCGAGGAGATGGAATTGATGATGCCTTAGAGGGGAAAGCCCCCTCTCCCTCATTTCCCCTGAGCCAGCCTATCCCCCTGGGGCCAGATCAGAGCTGGCGCCCCCTTGGAAGGAAAGGCCCTGTGTCCCATTCCCCCATTTCTCTCCCAGGCTCCAGGGATCCCCGTGTTTCCCTTAGGTGTCCCGCTTGCCTTGTATTCATAGACAGTGGAGCCCGTGCTCCTCTGTTGAGTCAGGGCATGCGTGTGTGAAAGCAACAGCTTGGTGCTTAAATATGGAACAGGCAGCTGGGAACTCCGGCACCCTCGCCCGTCTCTCACCACAGGGCCTGTTACGCACAGAGCCGGTGGATTCAGAAATGCATGTTGCTGTATGTATGATGGTGTGCCAAGAGGCCCCGGGCACTGCACTGATTCCCCCCTCTGCCTGCAATGGAGATTAGGGCCCCCATTGGGCGGGGCATTGCCTGGACCTCAAGTGAGATCAGGGCCCTGTTGGGCTGGGTGCTGCACAGACCCTGACTGAGATTGGCCCGGGTGCTGCACAGTCCCCGACCCAGAGCGGGGGCCCCGTGGAGCTTGGTGCTGCACGGACCCTGACTGTGATCGGCCCGGGCGCTGCACAGGC
>NW_020681431.1:0-921 GCF_002925995.2 Terrapene triunguis
CGAGCCCTAGGAGGTGGGCGCAAACAGAGCAGATTGGCCTGTGACCTGCTATGGTTGGCAACCCTCCCGGATTGGCCTGGAGTCTCCCAGCATTGGCATCAATCTCCCGGTGACTATTGGAAGCAACCCAGGAGATTTTACTGGGATAGTTTAAGAAAATGACACAACGTCGTGTTGGGGGTCGGCGGGAAGTCCTGGGATAGCTTCAGTCAGAGTTGGGAACCGTACGAGTGCCCCTGTGGGTGCGAGCACGTGCGGTGGTGCCGCGTCAGCGAGTGTGGGGGAGGCAGCCCCGTCCCAGGCAGGGCCTTGCATCTGGGGTGACGTGTGGTGTTTTGTGTCACGGGGGGGAGGGGTGGCGCCTTTGTGCGGGTGCAGGCTGAGGAGAGAGTGCCTGGTGAGGGGTTAGTTGTGGGCGTGTTTGGGGTGGGGATGGGAGGAGGCGTAGCTGGTGTGTGCAGGTTGGGGTGGGGGCAGCGGAGCATGGGGCGGGCGGGGCGGGGGCTGCGGGGAGGCTGAGTGTGGGGCGGCGGCTGCAGGGGGGTTGTGGGGCGGGAGGCTATGGAGCGTGGGGCAGGCAGGGTGGGAGCTGCAGGGTGGGGTGGGGGCTGCGGGTTGTGAGGTGGGCAAGGGCTGGGGCGCGGGGGCGGGCGAGGTGGGGGCTGCAGGGTGCTGGGCTGGGGGGCTTGAGGAGTGTGGGGCGGCGGCTGCAGGGGGGTTGTGGGGCGGGTGCTGCGGGGGGGTAGTGTATTAAACTGCCCCGCATAGGGCTGTGCTGCCGGTGGCGGTTACCGGTAGGTGGGGGGCTAAGAAGCTGTTGCCCCCCCCGGGTACCTGCTGCCCCTGTGCCCCCCCCGGGCCGGGCTTTGCCTCTGCCAGCGCCGCCCTCCTGGGCGTAACTCCCCCCCCCCCCCCCCCCCC
>NW_020681431.1:1021-2099 GCF_002925995.2 Terrapene triunguis
GCCTCTGCCAGCGCCGCCCTCCTGGGCGTAACTCCCGCCCCCCCCAGCACTGATTCCCCTTCAGCCCCCTCCTAACCCGCCTCCAGCTGCCTGACCCCCCCCCCCCGAACAGTCAGTTCCCGCCCCCGGCCCAGACCCTGCCCCCCCCCTCCGCTTCGCCCCCCCATTTCCCCCCCTGTGACTAGCAGCCCG
Organism: Terrapene triunguis; assembly: GCF_002925995.2. Taxonomy (NCBI): domain Eukaryota; kingdom Metazoa; phylum Chordata; order Testudines; family Emydidae; genus Terrapene; species Terrapene triunguis. Next base: position 1,214 of record NW_020681431.1, read on the forward strand.
CAGAGCCCCAGGAGTGTAAGGGCAGGGGCAGGGCAGTGGCTTCAGCAGATGGACTGAGCATGCTCCGTGCAGACACTTTACTAAGCTGCACCGGCGGGGAGGGGGCGGGATTTGGCTGCTGTGACGTAGGCAGGTGCAGGCTGGGGACTGGCTTAAAGGCGGCGAAGCAGCCAGCACCAGTGTCTACGGCCACACCACCCTGAACACGCCCGATCTCGTCTGATCTCGGAAGCTAAGCAGGGTTGGGCCTGGTTAGTACCTGGATGGGAGACCTCCTGGGAATACTAGGTGCTGTAGGCTTTTGCCTGCGCTCCCCACTGGGGCGCGCTGACGCCTGCGCGGCTCCCTCCACCACACGCTTTTCCCGACGCCTACAACCTCTCCCAGGCTGTAGCCACCTCGCCCGGCACAAGGGCTTTGGGCACCATCTGCCAGCCCTGTCTTGCTTTGCTTTGCGTTTTTTTACCGGCGGGCAGGGCCGGATTAACGCAGGGGCTTTGGGGGCTGCACACCAGGGCCCTGGGCTAAGGGAGACCCCACAAAAAGATCTCTGGGCGGCTGCTAAAAGTCCAGATCGTTTTGGGGCCCCCCCTTAGCCCGGGACCCTGGGCTGGAGCCCCTAAAGCCCCTGCTGCCATCTCTGGCCCTGGCTGGGGGCGGGAAGCGGAGGCAGCTCCGTACGCTGCCGTTCCCCCCGCTGCGCTGGAGCCCCCCGCGTGGGATGAGTTTGTTCTAAATTAGGAAAACACTCGTACACGGGGCGGGGGCCCAGCACAATCGAATAGCCGCGGGCCCCCAGAAGGGTGAATCCGGCCCAGCCAGCGGGTGCTCTTGCCCCGTAGGCAGCCGGTGCGGGAGACCAGCTGGCTGAAGGGCGGCACGTGGC
>NW_020681432.1:0-1381 GCF_002925995.2 Terrapene triunguis
GGGGGGGAATGGGGGGGTACATGGAATACCAGGGTGGGGGAAGGGGGGTACACGGCAGACCGGGGAATGGGGGGTGCACGGAATACCAGGGGGGAAGGGGGTACACGGCAGACCGGGGGGGAATGGGGGGTGCACGGAATACCGGGGGGGGAGGGGGGGACACGGCAGCCCGGGGGGGGGGGAGGGGGGGTACACGGCAGCCTGGGTGGGGGGGGGGAAGGGGTCCGTCTCTTGGTCCCAGCGATGGATGGGTTCGGTGGCTGTGCGATCCAGGTGCAGCCGCCCCTCCAGGCCTCTCGCTCGGCCCGCGGATCCGGGCTCAACACTCCTCCTTCGCCCTGTTGTCCTGCTCCGGGGCCGGGCTCCCCCTCGGGCCGGCCAAGCTACTGTGGAAGGAGCTCCATCTCCATCTCCATGGCAACGGGGCGGGGCGAGACACGTCCAGAGAGAACCGGGGAGGGCGCAGCCGCCATGCCAGTAATGGGCAGCCGGCGGCGGCCATCTTGGTGCGGGGCAGCACAGTGATGACGTAGGGAAGAGTCCACCATCTTTGTGCGGGGCAAGAGGAGGAGCAGGGATATGGAACGGGGTCTTTCCCCATCAGCCGCCCCTCGGCAGCCGCCTACGGTCGGGCTGCTGGTCGCGTTCCCCCGCACAACGCTTTCAAGGAGTGAGCGGGCAAGAGAAGGGGGACGACAGAGTGCCCCGCACAAAGATGGCGCCCGCCCGGGAGCGCGTCGCGGGCGTGGAAGGACCCAACCGGGCCCCACCCACGGGCCTTCTCCTCCCCCTCCCCAGGCGTCCGTGCTCCCTTCCCCCAACCCCACCGTTCACGGCGGCAGGGGCCCGGCCGCTGCCCCTCCCCTCAGGCGGGGATAAGGCGCCCCGTGACGGGCAAAGCGAGCCCCAGCCGGAGCCGGCAGCAGGTCAGAGCAGGGAGGGGGGAGCCGCTGACCCGGGCCCCGCTTCCCCCGGGCTCTCTGGCCACGGGGGGGTTGTGGACCCATGGGGGTTACCCGCCCTGGGCTTGGAGGCGGGGCGCAATTCTGTGGGGCGGAGGTGGGAGGGAGGTTTGAAGGAGACAGGGGGGAAGCTGGGTGTCAGGATGTGGGGGGAGTCTGGGGGGGCACTCCAGGGTGGGGGGCAGGGCCCATTCTGTGGGGTGGAGGTGGGAGGGAGGTTTGAAGGGGGAGCTGAGTGTCAGGATGTGGGGGGCAGCTGAGGGGGTGGGTTTGGGGGATGGGAAGCACGGTTGGCTGGCTGGGTTTGGGGGTTCAGCGTATTGGAGCTGGGGGTATCTGGTGTGGGGCACAAGGGGTGGGGTGGGGGGCTAGGCCTACTCCAGCGTGGGCCAGGCCTGGGCTGGGTTCCTTGTAACCAT
>NW_020681433.1:0-7822 GCF_002925995.2 Terrapene triunguis
TCTTTGCAGGACTGGGGCCTAAATCTATATTTTGAGAGTGAACTACATATCTAGTTTTATTTTTCCAATACATTTTTATTTTGAGGGGAGAAAAATATCTGATGGAAAGTTGGCAAGTCTTAATTAAATTCATGCTGAAATTTTTATGTTCAATTAATTTCCTGTTAAAATGCAACAATAAAACTTTTCTGAGTAGGGATGTTTCCAAATGCCTTGTGCTTTAAGGCCCCGATTCAAGAAAGCACCTAAACACATCTTTAAGTGCTTTTCTGAGTAGGGATGTTTCCTTCTTGGTGTTCAAAAATACTCCAGTCCATTGTCCAGAGTTTTCCAATGTTATTGTAGTCCTAGGTTTTAGCTTAGATTGGACCCAGCTCATCAGTAGCTCAGTGCAGGGTGCTCTCTCTATTCTGAGCACAGACAAAATTCAGAATTCCCACAACTTGCTTCCTGTGCACCTGGAGTTCTGTCTACACTTAGCTTTGCAAGCATGAATTGTGGAGGCCTTTCTCTGTTTTTAGCTTCCAGTGTCTTTTGTTTCAAAGCATATCTATATGTATATGAATTTAAAACTGTAGCAAGAACTACAAAAACACATTTAGCAGACATTCTTAAGGGAAGATATGCATAAGGCCTAGAGCTTAGGATATGTATTCTTTCACAATTTCAACTAAATAATGCAATTATGACAACATTTGCATGCATATAACACCCCTCATACACTCAAGCACTCAAAATGCCCATGCCAATGCCTATGGAGATCAGTTACTTCAGAGATACTGAAACTGTAGAAGAAATTTAGGAAAGGAGTATAGTAAAATAGCAAATCTTTAATTTGACCAGGACATACCCATCCTCTTGCAAAACATATCACAAGCTCTTAAATGACAAGTGAGTCTTCATTTTAATATCTCATCTCAAAGACAGCCTCTCTAGCACCCCAGTATTTGCTAAGGAAGTTTTGATCAGCAATGACTCAGAAGTAGAACTGCTCAACATTTCTCAACACAAAGATTCAGAGTCAAACTGGTCTTTTCAATCAACATTTCTCATGGAAATTTGTCAGTATTGTTGATTTTTTTTTTCATTTTTCACAAAATAATGAATGCCTATATTTTTAAAATTGAAAATATTGAGATGGTTATCAACATTTTTCTTTTACCAAAAAATCTGCTGTTTAGTAAATGAAAAATGTCAGTAATCATTGTATAGTGTTTTCAGTAAAAAAGAAAACAAAACAAATGAAAACCTGGTTCCTTTCAAAATGAAGAAAACTTTCTATATCTTCATGAAAATAAGTTTTCACTTTTTGACTAGCTCCACTGAGAAGAAAGAAGGTAAATGCTAGGTCATTTGCTGCAGGGCTTGGGATTTCTCAGAAGTTCAACCAAGACTTGATTCTGTTTAACCTGAGCGGGGAATTAATTGGTATAGAGCTGAGGTTATATTGGTTAAGAAATATTACCATATATTACCTCTAGATCTGTAATTTTCACTTGGTATGTAAAGCAATTTTTTTTTGCTGAACCAATAGTAGGTGGTGGTTTCCAGTTAATTTTAATGCTTCTCTTTTCAAGTGATATAGACACATTGATTGGAGGGTTCAGTTTCTCTGGCAATAAACAAAAACAGAATATTTCATGTTCTTTCGGCATGTGAATGGAATGCAGCATACCTGCAGACTGCAGCTTCTGTTTGGCAGTTTCAGTCAAAGTAAAGTATGCTGTTCACATTTTGGTTAGGTAATCACAATAGTCTAGTGTAGCTTAAAGCTAAACCAAAATGTATTGCTGCACAAGTTTTCCTAGGGTCTGAACAAAGAGTTCACACCAGAAATAAGTTCAAAGTTCCACATAATGATCTCAGTTACAGTGTAAATCTGAGGTGATGCCAGTAAATCCCAGTGATGTAAATCAGTGTAAATGAATTCAGAATCGGGGTCAGAGTGTAGATGAGAGTAAACGTGGTGGGCCATCTTCTGAAATAAGTTACAGTGGTGTAAATCTGGAGTGCCTGTACCAATAATTCTGTTGCTTGGTTATCAATTGAGTTAATAAATTCATAGAGTTTAAGGCCTCTAGAGGGACCATCAGATCATCTAGAGTTATTCCAGATTTATGGCAGTGTAACTGAGGTTTGAATACAACCCGTTAGGTTCATAATGTAAAAGGTGGCTACGTATTTATTGTAACTGAGATGTGAACGAGAACCAACCAGGAAACTACCCAGACCTTTTATGAGAAGCTTTCCCCCTCTTCCCTGGGTTTAATCCATAGAAGTAAATGAATAAGAAACTTATTGGATCAGCCATAATTATCAACAGAGTTACAAATAGCACTCACTGAAACTCTTCAACTAAAACATTTTGCATCAAAAGGTTTCAATGAAAATTCATTTTTAAAAATGAATATTGCCAATAAGTATAATTTAAAATCTTCCTTTTTAAATTAAACCCCAACATGAAAATGTTGTGGATTTGGTTTTAAGTTTTTGTTTTTATTTCCCCTTTTTGTGGTGGCAAAAAGGGGGGAAAAGAAATAAAGAGAATTAAAATGGGGAGAAAGTGGGGCTAGGGGAAGAAAATAGGAGAAATGAAAGCTTCAAAACCAAAAATGTTCTATAAAAATGTTCATGAAATGTTCTAAATAAACTAAAAATCATTACTTTTCAAATTGTGCAGGACAGAAATGATTTTGAAACATTTGAATTTTTTTTCACAAAACAATCATTACCATTTTTGAACAGCCCTAATTACAAAGTGATTTATATAAGAGATTCTTTGATTTTTGATCTTTATGTCAAACTCCTACAAATGTCAATGCATTATAAAAGCAGAATATACTCCTTTGAATGTAGTGAGTCATGCTTTCCCCCCCTCCAGGAAATCACAAGCAATTGAACATTTCACAATGCTAGGCAATAATGAAAACACCTACCTAGTCTTTGAGGTGTAAATTTTTTGTAATAGGAATGGTTTTCTGAACTGTTGCTTAGTTCCTTTACAGTTATATTAAATCTGATTTTATTAGTATTAGCGTGATTAAAATATACTTCTTTCATGTGACATCCAATGTTTTTGTTCTTTGCATTTGTTAAATATAGTTGGCATTGGAACTCTTCTCTACTGTGCCTGTAGGAAGCAAATAGAAGTAATGTAAAACTCAGATGATTTTTTAATATTATTTTGTGTTTGTTTTAACAGGATCCTTACCTGTAGGAAAGAAAATACTGAGCATCCTCAGGAGCTTCTGTTTTAATGTCCCAGGTACAATTTAAATTGGAAATGTTATATATGATGCATGAGAAATTTTGGATATATACTGCAACCAAAAAATAAAGAAAGGAAGAAAGAAAGAAAAGAGAAGGATATTAGCATGTTGCTTGTTTTACATTGATTCTTGAAGTGATTGGTGCCAGTACAAATCCAGGAGAGACACAGGAGAGGGAGAGAGGGATCCAATTCTCTAGAATTGGGTTAAAGGATGTGTCTGCCTTTGCCTTATAGGGCATTGGGAACATTTCTATTCCTATTGCCAGAGGTCCCTTTTGAGACATTTGCAGAAACACTCAATAATTCCTATTCCAGTACGTATTTTAAGGAGCCCTCCTGGGATTCCCCAGCAACCATGTGCTATGGGACTTCCATAATCCATTCAGTTGCTAGGGAAGTCCAAGAGGATCATGGAGTGCTTCTGTGTCTGAGTCAATAGAGCAGAGGTGGTAATTTTGTAACTGTAGCATGCTTCCACCCATCTCTCCCATTATGCCTATAGCATGGGGTTGTGTCCCTGACTATCTTGGCTATTAGCCATTGATGAACCTATCCTCTATGAACTTATCTAATTTTTTTATTAACCCAGTTATATTTTTGGCCTTCACAACATCCCCTGGCAATGAATTCCACAGGTTGACTGTGTCGTATGAAGAAGTGATTCCTTTTGTTTGTTTTAAACCTGCTGCCTATTCATTTCATTGGGTGACTGCTGGTTCTTATGATATGTGAAGGGGTGAATAACACTTCCTTATTTACACCAGTCATGATTTTATAGACCTCTATCATTATCCTCCCTTAGTGTTTTACAGAAACGCATACCAAAAAATAGTCAGCACAATAAAGAGCTATTAGTCAGGACTTCAGAACTGGTGCATCTCTAACTTTTTTATCAGACATTTTTAATATCCTATCACTATGCAGAAAACTAGCTGACCTGGAGGTGCCTTGTAAGTAAATTCAGTCCAGTTACTCTCCTTTATAAGGTCTTCTGTTTCTTTTGAAAGAAGCTGGGTTTTAACTTTAGCATGGAAACCAGAGTGTAACCCAAGTCTTATCATCTTTTCCTTTTCTTGAAGTCTTTCCTGGAAGAAGAAAACATAGAACTGCATTATAATGAAGAGTTCTATGCAATAGCCAATTAATATTATTATTATTAAAAGAAAGCTCTGCAAACTACAGACATTAAATAAGGCATTATCTTATTTTACTAAAACTATGTGTAAAGTGTGTTGTGACTTACTATTTTTTCCTGAGCTGTATCGAACTTATACATCAAGACATACTTCACATAATATGTCTTCATTTCTTCTGTAATGTTACTGTTCCAGGATAGAATAACTCCAAAGTCATGCTTAGCAATGTGCAGATCACTGGGTGCCATAATAGAAGCTGTAAATACAGTAAGATGAATGATAATTATTATTATATTATAGGTGGGGCTGATGGTACAGCCCATTCTTGAGGTTGCCCAACACTTCTTATTCTAAGACTCTGCTTTCAGTTGCTTCTAACTTTACCAGACTTTAACTGTTTATGCTGAAATTTTTCATGTCCAATGTTTACCTAAAGCTGAAGTGTTGTGCCATTTCTGAGAACAAGGCTAGCAAAGAATTCATTGTTTGAGCTGCTTAAAAAAATATTGAGACCTTTTATTTGAAATACTATAGAGCGCCGATGCTTTAGTGCAGGGACCTGACATTTGGCAGGTGGGGTAGCCTTTGTGTCAGATTTGCCTTTTGCTGTCCTCATGAAAATCCACTCAAATTTGGCCAATTTATAAGCCTTTTGAAAAACTGCAGTTTGCACAGGTTCAGTTGAGAGTTCTTAGATTTTAGCAGCTAAAGTCCCCAAAGATTCTTTCCACACTGAGCAAGCTCCAGCCCTGTGCAATTGCAGCTCTAGACTACTGCAGGCTGTGCAAGGTCTGGACACTAAAACTGAGAGCAGAGAGCTTGTCTCTCCTGTGCTCTCAATGCCCCATCTGCTGGGCCCAAGCAGCCTGGAGGAGGAAGCTGCCTGATTCAAATTCAGATGGGATGAGAGCAGTGGTGTAGCTAGGACAGGAAAACTGGGTGGGCCCCAGCTTTCGGGTAGGCGGGCAATGACGAGGGATGAGGGGAGGGGGACAGGACGGATGGAGGCCCTGGTGAGGGGTGAGTCAGGAAGGATCGGGGATGCAGGTGCCCTGGGGAATGGGGTGAGGGAGGAAGGAGGGATGGAGGCCCACTCCCCCCCACCCCCACTTACTGCTCAGCAGGCTCCCGGGGCAGACAAGTTGTGGGGAGCGCCCATGGGGTAGACAGGGGTACCAATGGGGCTTGAGCTCTGGCCACCCCTCCCAAACCCGTCTCAGTGTCTGTCAGACTGGCCTTGTGCCCCTCCTGCCTGTGCCGTGCGCTGCTGCCCTGGTCTCTGGTCCCAGTGCTCAATGATAGCCCCACCCAGACCTGCCCCCTTGAGGCGCAACCCCCGCGGGGCTAGTGCTGGGGCCAGAGACCAGGGCAGCAGCACGCAGTGCCGGCAGGATGGAGACGCGGCCAGGCTGAAAGACACTGAGCCAGGGTCGGGAGTCCCAGCCTGTAGATTCGGGGGGCTCCGGCCCCAATTTGGGAGGGCCTGGATTGTAAGTGTGTGGGCTGCAGCCACTCAGGCCTACCCAGGTCTATGCCCCTGGATGAGAGCCAAACCTATGGGTGGGAGGTGGCAGGGCAGAATAGATGTGGACAAGGATCTTGTAAGGGGGCAGCAGACTCAGACTAAAGGCTCATGGCAGGGGAGAGGAAAACTGAGACTGGAAGTTAGGGTTCAGCGGTGACTGGGATTCCTGAGCAAGAAGACTAGCTCTTGGAGCTGTTGGGAGAGGAAATTAGAACTGGATGTGCGGGGGGCAATCTTAATAATAGGCAATGTTATAAGCCCCACCAATATTAATGACAGACAAAAACCTACATTAAAAGAACATTATTAAGGATGCAAGTAAAAGCACTCCAAAATTCATCATCATCATCATCATCACTCCCATAACCACATTGGTCATTGGGGCACCATCACTGATGAGCAATCAACCAATTGTCTCCACCCCTGATGATTGTTTGTCAGTGCTTGAGTCTCCGCGAAGTCCATTCCTGTCCATTCTTTTATGTTGTCAATCCATCTCTTCTTCTGTCTACCTCTTCTTCTCTTCTCCTGTACTGTCCTTTGGAGGATGATCTTGGATAGGCCAGATGATCTTGTTACATGGCTGAATCACTTCAGTTTGTGCTTTTTCACAGTCGTCAGGAGGACTCCATATGACCCAGCGCATTGGGTGATGATGTTGCAGACCTCTTCATTAGCGACATGGTCGAAGTAGGATTTTACAAAAGTATCTCATCTCTACTACCTGTATTTTCCATTCAAGTTCTGACGTAAGGGTCCATGTCTCGCACGCATACAGAAAAATGGAGATGACAAATGGTGCAGCAGTTTCAGTTTGGATTCCAGGGAGATGTTCTTATTCCTCCAAATTGGCTTTAGCGTTGCCACTGCTGCTGCTGTTGTTTGCGCAGTTCTTGCCAGAATTTCTGCCTTGGATCCTTCATCAGTGATGATTGCCCCCAAATACTTCAACTGTTTCACTGTCTCCAGCTCTTGTCCACTGACAGTGATAGGTGAGCTGATCCCATCACATGTATTTGTCATCAGCTTGGTTTTATCTGCACTGATTTCCATGCCATATTTTGCAGAGGTTTCATCCAATCATTTCACAAGGTTGGCAAGTTCATCTTTGCTGCCTGCCAGGCCGTCAATGTCAACAGCGAATCAAAAGTTTGAGATTGATCGCCCCCCAATTCTGACTGTGGATATGTGAACTTCTAGGGCATCAGTCATTATGCGCTCCAAGTAGATGTTGAACAGTGTGGGCAAAAGAAGGCAGCCTTACTAGATTCCAACAGTGGTGTGAAATCAGTCTCCTATTATGCCATTGACAAGAACTGCACTGCTGGCCTTGGCCTCCAGTTGTTTAATGGTAAGAATAAGCTTACAACCAATATTGTACTTCATGGTTCCCCAGAGAGCTTTGAGCCATACTCTGTCAAATGCCTTCTTGAAGTCAACAAAGACATGGTAGATGTCCTGCTGGTATTGTAAGTACTTCTGACACAGAACATGAAGGTTGAAAATCTGTTCTTTGGTACTTCTTCCAGCATGAAAGCCAGGCTGTTCTTCAGCGATGATACTCACTGCTTGTGGTTTCAATCTGTTCAATATGACTTTCAACATCACTTTGCTGGGATGGCTAATTAAGCTTATAGTTCGGTAATTTTGACACAATTGCAGGTTGCCTTTCTTTGGCAGAGTGATGATTAGTGACTGTGTCCACGTGGAGGGCCACTCACTGGTCTGCCAGATCTTGTTGCAGATCTTGGTGAGTACATCTATTACTATTTCTCCTCCGAGACTAACAAATTTTTAGAGCATAAGCTTTCGTGGGCTACAACCCACTTCTTCGGATGCATACAGAGTGAAACATATATTGAGGAGATATATATACACACATACAGAGAG
>NW_020681434.1:0-789 GCF_002925995.2 Terrapene triunguis
CAAGGTGGAAGTTTCGCTGAGGGCGCGAAACTTCCTTGCACCGGCCCTGCAAATAACTTAAGTATGTGGGGACAAAATTAGAAAGCCAAGGCACAAAACGAGATCAAACTATCTAGAGCAGGGGTCGGCAACCTACGGCACGCGTGCCAAACACGGCACGCGATCCGATTCTGAGTGGCACGCTGCCTGCCCTGTGAGAGGAGGAGGGGCGGAGGGGCCGGAAAGCGCCACGCTGGGGGAAGAAGTGGGGGAGGGGGGAAGCTTGGCTGCGGCAGGACCAAGCTTCTGCCTCTGCAGGGGAGAGCGGTGGGGGGGGGGGTCCCGGCCCCCCGCCCCACCCCGCCCCCCCGACCACCGCCCTCCCCTGCGCGGGGCGGAGGCAGGAGCTTGGTCCTGCGGCAGCCAAGTTTCCCTCCTCCCCCGCTTCTTCCCACAGCTTGGCGCATTCCGGCCCCTCCTCCTCCTTCCCCTCCCTGCCCGCGATGGCCCTTGCGAGGGGGTGGGGAAAGAGCGGCAGTGTGCACACAGCTCCATAGAGCAGGCAGAGAGAGGTAGGGACGGGCCTGGGGGAAGGGGGTAGAACAGGGCATATCCCTCCCAGCCCCCTGCTATGAGCCGCTCAGGGCAGGGGGGCTGGGAGCACCCCCACAAGCTGAGCACCCCAGCCTTCTGCCCTGCACCCCCCCACACACATCCTCCAGCCCTCTGCCCTGCCCTCCCCCCAACACCTACCCAGCCTTCTGCCCTGCACCCCCCACACCCCCCAGCCTTCTGCCCTGACCTCCCCCC
>NW_020681434.1:889-22936 GCF_002925995.2 Terrapene triunguis
CTGCCCTGAACCCCCCCAACACCCAGCCTCCTGCCCTGCACCTCCACACACACCCCAGCCCTCTGCCCTGACCTCGAGTCCCCCCCAACACCCAGCCTTCTGCCCTGCACCTCCACACACACCCCCAGCCCTCTGCCCTGACCTCGAGTTGCCCCGCTCAGCCCAGGTGAACAGAACCCCAGGCTGGAAGCGGGCTGAGCAGGCTGGCGGCATAAGATCAGCATTTTAATTTAATTTTAAATGAAGCTTCTTAAACATTTTGAAAACCTTGTTTACTTTACATACAACAATAGTTTAGTTATATAATATAGACTTATAGAGAGAGACCTTCTAAAAAACGTTAACATGTATTACTGGCACGCGAAACCTTAAATTAAAGAGAATAAATGAAGACTCGGCACACCACTTCTGAAAGGTTGCTTACCCCTGATCTAGAGACATAAAGGGTAACATAAAAATATTTTACAAATACATTAGAAGCAAGAGGAAGACCAAGGACAGGGTAGTTCCATTACTCAATGGCGGCTGGAGAGAATAATAACAGAAAATGTGGAAATGGCAGAGGTGCTTAATGACTTCTTTGTTTTGGTTTTTACCAAGAAAGTTGGTGGTGATTGGACGTCTAACATAGTGAATGTCAGTGAAAATGAGGTAGGATCAGAGACTAAAATAGGGAAAGAACAAGTAAAAAATTACTTAGACAAATTAGATGTCTTCAAGTCACCAGGGCCTGATGAAATACATCCTAGAATACTCAAGGAGCCGACTGAGGAGATATCTGAGCCATTAGCAATTATCTTTGAAAAGTCATGGAAGATGGGAGAGATTCCAGAAGCCTGGAAAAGGCCAAATATAGTGCCCATCTGGGAAATAAGGACAATCTGGGAAATTACAGATCAGTCAGCTTAACTTCTGTACCCAGAAAGATAATGGAGCAAATAATCAATCAATTTGCAAACATCTAGAAGATAAGGTGATATGTAACAGTCAGCATGGATTTGTCAAGAACAAATCATGTCAAACCAACCTGACAGCTTTTCTTGACAGGGTAATATGCCTTGGGCATAGGGAGGAAGAGGTGGGCATAGTATATCTTGACTTTAGTAAAGCTTTTGATATTGTCTCGCATGACCTTCTCATAAACAAACTAGGGAAATGCAACCTAGATGGAGCTACTATAGGGTGAGTGCAAAACTGGTTTGAAAACCATTCCTAGAGAGTAGTTATCATTGGTTCAAAGTCATGCTGGAAGGGTATAATGAGTGGGGTCCCTCAGGGATCAGTTCTGGGTCTGATTCTGTTCAATATCTTCATCAATGATTTAGATAATGGCATAGAGAGTACACTTATAAAGTTTGCATACGATACCAAGCTGGGAGGGGTTGCAAGTGCTTTGGAGGATAGGATTATAATTCAAAATGATCTGGACAAACTGGAGAAATGGTCTGAAGTAAATAGAATGAAATTCAATAAAGATAAATGCAAAGTACTCCACTTAGGAAGGAACAATCAGTTGGATACATACAAAATGGGAAAGGACTGCCTAGGAAGGAGTACCGTGGAAAGGGATCTGGGGGTCATAGTGGACCACAGTCAACAGTGTAACATTGTTGCAAAAAAAGCGAACATCATTCTGGGATGTATTAGCAGGAGTGTTGTAAGCAAGACATGAGAAATAATTCTTCTGCTCTACTCTGTGCTGATTAGGCCTCAACTGGAGTATTATGTCCAGTTCTGGGTACCACACTTCAGGAAAGATGTGGACAAATTGGAGAAAGTCCAGAGAAGAGCAACAAAAATGATTAAAGGTCTAGAAAACATGACCTATGAGGGAAGATTGAAAAAAAATGGATTTGTTTATTCTGGAAAAGAGATGACTGAGAGGGGCCATAACAGTTTTCAAGTACATAAAAGGTTGTTACAAGGAGGAGGGAGCAGAATTGTTTCTCTTAACCTCTGAGGATAGGACAAGAAGCAATGGGCTTAAATTGCAGCAAGGGAGGTTTAGGTTGGACATTAGGAAAAACTTCTTAACTGTCAGGGTGCTTTAGCACTGGAATAAATTGCCTATGGAGGTTGTGGAATCTCCATCTCCATCATTGGAGATTTCTAAGAGCAGGTTAGACAAATACCTGTTAGGGATGGTCTAGATAATAGTTAGTCCTGCCATGAGTGCAGGGGACTGGACTAGATGACCTCTCAAGGTCCCTTCAAGTCCTATGATTCCCATCCTTTGTTCCATTCTCCTTTCTCTCATCTTTTCATTTTTCTCTTTATTTCCCTTCAGTTTTCCCACTTTGTCCCATCACTGTCTTTCTCCCTGTTGCTTGTCCTCTTTCCCTTTTGTTTGACGCTCATTATGAGTATGTTAATACGTTTAATGTAACTGGGGCTAATTATATGCTAGATCCTGTATTGTATAGCAATTAATTTCTATAATGGTAAAGCAATTACTATGCAATTTACATGCATTGTATAGTGGCCTCACAAAGAAACGTATTAATTGAAAAATAATAAGAATAAAAACTATTCTTTGAGCAAAACCCACTATCACACCATTGAAAATCAAAAGCTCCCATTGAGATTTTTGCAACAATATGTTGAGACCTCTAGGCAGGATAATGCATCACAAACTTTAAATTGACAAAAAAAGAATTAAGTAGCTTAAGTCACATCCAGCCAAATGAGATCACAGGACTGAGAGAGAGAGTCTGAAATAAAATTTCAGTGTGTGAATTAAAGTACACATTGGGATTTATTTTTTCAAATCTTGTCCAATAGATTTTAATTTGACGTTATACTTGCAAATGGCATATATTAATACACGCAGTCCATTAAAAGGTATATCCAAGAAGACTAGTTAGTTAATTTTGAGTTCACATAAACTGCGAGAGATTACTCAAGATTTTTAAAACCCAATCCCAAGTTATCCCCTTTGAAAGAACATTTTCTAGGAACTACAAATTGACTGAGTTGTGGCTAATAGTGTGCTGCAATTGCTGGAGTGCTTAGTGAGTAAAGGCAAGGCTTCTGTTGATCTTTTAGTTGCTAGTAGGAGGAAATTTTTCTAGAACCTTTTAAGGGTACTTAGTTTGATCTTGTTTGTAAAGTGCTTTAAGATCTTCAGTTGAAAGGTGTTATAGAAGTATAAAGTTACTTTATTTATTAAGCAGTAAAACACAACTGAGTACATGGTTTTCTGAGCTATTACCAAGCCCCACAGAAATGTTAAGTAGAAGCCCAGTTGCCACAAATTCCCAAGCAGAGAATCAATACCCTAGCACGAAACGGCCACAGTCTCAGGGTTTTCAGATTATGAGCTATATCTTTGGTTCAGCTTTATTAACCAGAACACAGAGATTCATTCCATTTTGTTAAGGTTTTCTTACACCACTGAAAATAGTGCCAAACAAAATGTAAACAAACATCATACAATTCCCTAAAAAATAAAGAAAGCTTAAATCTCAACACTGAATATGTTTTAATTAGTTTAGCTTTCCTCTTTTTATCCACTTGTTTTCCACCTCCCCAGCTCCTGCTTTGTGGTTTCCTTTCTTGCAGGAGGCTGTTTAACTTTAAATTTGATAGTGAAAAGAGTTGAATCAGAAGCTGTAAAATATTACGGATCCAACTACACTGCATGTCAGGGAGGCTGAGTCATGCTGGATTCATCAGTACTGCTGATTATTCTGTGCTGAGATCTGTGGGACTGAGACATCAACATATCACAGTAGGGGTTTTTTTAAGGCTGGCTTGCTATGGTGGTACAACTCTTGCAGGTGGGCAGTAGGACAAGGCTGATCACTGGGCATTAGGTAGTTGTGGAACCTGTGCTCTGGTGCACTGTTTCTAGTCTAGAGCATAGGTCAGAGGGGAACAGGGAAGCAGATATCATAGAAAAACACTCTCTACTCTACGCTACTCTTCCTTCCTATGGCCAGATTGCTCCTGCTCCCCTCCCAACGACAGATGCCAGACTGACTTCCCAGCTGTCAAACCCAAGTCCCCATGTAGTAAGAGATCTGAATCCCCACCATCAGCCAGATCACTTTCCCCACTCTGACAAGCTGCCCAACTCTCTGCTCCGAGATGGTAGCGACAAGACACGCTCCTCCTCCTAACTGCCTTCTGCTCAGTAACAAGTGCCCCAGTCCTTTGCTATCTACCAAGCCTTCCCCAGTCTATCCAATTGTAAAATTCCCTCCAGGCTTCTAGCTGCAAGAACCCTAGCCCTCCTTTCTGCCCCACCCTGATATGGACCTTCATCTGATACTTGATTTCCCACCCCCTTTTCCTAACTGCAAGTGGCCTTATACCTCTCAGTTCTCATGCATTCAGAGTTAGGCACCTTAAGAGAACTGATTCAACCTTTTCTATAGCCAATGTTACATTAGATGAGGGAAAAAAATATAATGGATATATCCTACTTCAGGACTGCGACCCTAAGAGCCCCTTGATGCTAGCTGGCAAAATGGTTCACTCTTCTGTAACAGCAACTCCTATCAGGTGGTGCAGTGCCTCCCAGCTCTGAGTGCCCTGGGGAGTAACACAAGGTCATAACCCAACCACTAACTGATGGGAGTTAGGAAGCAAGTTTCATTGTGGGCAGCGTGTTTATTGCACCTTCCCTGAATAATTTGGCAACGGTGCTGTGAGACAACTACAGGGCTAAACTGGTATAGCAGTTCCTATGCTCCTAAGCAGCGCTGGGATCTTCTGTTCTGGGGTCTGTGGAATGTAAACAGGATCTGTTTCCATTTTCACCTTGCACTCCTCAATGTTCAGCATGTACAATGTTTATATATGCTTCCTATTTCCCACAGTAGCAAAGGATAGAGGAAATGAGTGTAAATGCTGTATTGTGTTTGTAACAGGCACCCTTCTCCTCCTACTCAAGGCTCTTTTGAACCAGGAGCTCTCTCAACGTGAAAAATGTGCTCTGCTGCTCTAGTCTGAGTTTAAAAAAAAAAAGGCAAGTAATTGGCATGCGAGTGTGGTGAGACCAGCCTGAAGGATAGAGTACAAACCAAAGCTTGATCCAGATATCCATTCATAAACTTCCACGCTGCAGCAAATGTGCAACCTTGCTGAATGAATATATATATAAAAGGCAACTGAGGCAGTTAGATTTGGAAAGAGAGAGAAGGCAGGGACTCTGCCCATTCTTAACTTAACATTCAGGAGTCAGGGTGACTAGCTGTTAAAGAATGGTCACACATACTCTCTTTATAAAAAGAAATTAACTTTCGTGACCTGTGGCAGGATAGAAGTGATTCAAACTAGGAAGCAGAAAAATAGATTGGCTGTAAAAGATTTGCCAATCTGGGCTCCAAACCAGCATATTGTCAGTGCCTTGGAAATTCAGGCATGGACAGTAAATAAGCATTTGGGTCACATCTTTGATAGAATGTGGGAACTGAGAAATTTAGTTAGTTAGTCAGGAAAGGAAGAGAGACTCTGAGGAAAATAATGGATAAAAAGCCAGTGGAGGGACAAAGACCATTAAAGGAAACTGGAACTGAGGGAAAAGGCTGGGAGAAAACATCTGTAAATTGTGTTAGTGATGAGGTGAGGGCATATGAATATGAGCATAACCAATCCAGCACACGTTTAGTAACTCTTGTTTCATCATGATGAGCTATACAAATCATAAAGATCTGGAATAAAAAATGATAGATGGAATGAAAGTTTGCCATGTGGATTTGTCTGAGAGTTGTTATGATTGTATGATGCAGTTCTTGCTTTTATTTCCCATTGTATATAATTTAATGAGGAAATCCCCATACATTGATTATGTGAATTGATGTTTTCCTTATAACTGGTTCCAGTATGTGACTTTCTGTTTGGCCTATTACAAGAAAGCACAGCTCAGGGACAGGGATCAGTAAACTAAATGGTAATTCAGATATGGATTGCAAGGACGGCCAAATCCTACTAGATGGCACAATGAACCAGATCCCAATCTGACAAGACATGGGCCCCTTCTCAGTTGTACAAAAAAGAGGCAAGTTTGGGGGGGGGAGGACGGACAGCCTTGTATTAATCCTTCAGAATCGGTTTCAGTCTTTGCTTCCTTTGCAGGTTTGTACCTCAAAATTCTGGTGCAAGTTTTATCACAGGGCTCTGTGGTTTGGGTCACACTTCCCATCAACTGCATCTTATTATTCAGCATAATTTAAAAAGAAATAACTGTGCTGCTTTCACCTGGGCCTATAAAGTCCACACCTGTTGAGTGTGGGAGGTATGGCCGTATCTACATAATCATTTTGTGCAGAATTAAATTTTTATTAGGAAAAAAGTTATTAATCCTTATAGTTGCTTCCACGTGAACAAAGTGTAAACCAAAGCAATGTTGTCTTGCTGGGTCTTAAGACAGATTCATTGCCAAACAACGGTAGAGTGAACTAGAAAACTTTGAGTCAGCTTGTCAAAACCATGTGGGAAGGAAGCTGTCAAGAATCATCAATTTCATGCTGCATCTGCTTGGGGAAGACAAGAGCAGCAGCAGAGACAGGCACTGGAGATATTGCAAGCCATGCTGAAAAACTGAAGAAGGCTACAAGAAGGATTGAAAGTCTTGAAAAGATGCTTTACAGGAGAGTCTTAAGGAGCTCAGTCTATGTTTCTTATGAAAGAGGAGTAGCAACTTGATCATAGTGTATAAGTACCTACATGGGGAGACCATATCTGATAGAAGAGGACTCTTTAATCTAGAAGACAAAAGTATAGCAAGACCCAATGGCTGGAAGCTGAAGCTCAAAAACATCTAACTGGAAATATGTTGCAAATTTTTAACAGGGAACATTATCAGTCATGAATGTGGTAGATTCTCCTTCACTTGAGGTCTTTAAATCAAGACTGGGTTTGTTTCTATGAGATATGTTCAAGCTTAAATCCATGGCCTTAAAATCCATTTTCATGGGGAGAAGAACCTTAAAAATGAGGCTGAGAGGGTATTGGGAAGCCAGCATCTCACCTACTCCCTTGCAGCTGCAGCAGGATTTAGGAGAGGAGTAAAGTACTGGACATCCTTCCCCCTTCAAAACAGCCAGGAGACTCTGGTGTGGGGAGAAGACACAGAAGTATTTCTTTCTTCCAGAAGAAGAGGGGGGCTAGCTTTTCAGAACTGATATTTATGGGCCATATGCTGATAAGAACTTTGGGCAGTGGCTATTCATGCCATCCTTCTACGAAGCCTAGCACTATCCTTCCCAACAGCTGAGAGTGGCAGGCGGACTCAGTTTCACCTTTGGCTAGTTTTCAGTTTCTTTTAAGGTATATCTGAAATGGAACTGGTTAGGAAATGATAATTTTCCCCACAGCATTTTTTAAGACAGTGATGCTCCAATTTACACTAAGAGCCAGATTTATCCTTCCTGTAACTCCATAATGCTGTTGGCTCCAGTGTTTATCTTGGAGCAGTATCTTTATATACTATTTTAAAAGATAGATGAATTCTATGAATTTTAGTATACATTTATAGTATATAGGAATAGGGTAGTATCCCTTTAAAGTGTGCTTCCAGTGGTGGTCATTATGATCTGTACTTCAGAAGCCTCCAGAAACGAGTTAGAGCAGCAGTATGTATATACCTATGTCTTGCATACCTGTATATAAACATAGTTATCTGGGACCCAACTGTCTCCTTGTGATACTTCATATTGTTTTTGTTGTGTAAAGAGCAAAAGATGCAACAGTATAATTTTATTACTTAATTTTATAATACAGAGTAAGTCAAAGAAGTAGGAAAAAAGATGGTTGCAAATTTACAAAATCTAAAGACAAAAGGGGCAGCCAATAATTACTCCTTCCTGTAATTAAGACTCTACTAATGTCCAAAATAAATTGTAAAGAAATGAAATTAATAAAGGAACAAATTTCTATCACAGAAAACCTCTATATATCATAAAGAACTATAATAAAGACTGTACAACAGACTAAGTATCCGTGTCATCTTTATGCTGTACTGAAGCTACAACATCTAAACTCTCTCATACTAAATAGAATTAAGGCACAGAAAGCAGCGATGGGGCCAGGGGCTACAGGGGGGAAGATCAACTTAGAACGTCCCTGTAAATAATTTTCTAGTTGAAGTGAATTTTCCTTCAGTTTTTCCCTTTTACTTCTAACAAGACGACAATTTATTATGACTTATCATAATGACCGGAAACAACAATTTGTGGACATTATTAGTCTGATGCTACTTGGTGCAAAGGAGCCTAACACTTCACAGATTTGGGCCTCAATTTGTTCTTTACTTGGTGCTTCTATCCCAATCTCATTATTTATATAGCAGCACTGATTTCACAGACATATAAAGTAACAAACAGTCCTAGCCCAAGAATCTGACAATTTAGGATTTTTACTCTAACTAGACCTCACTTGATAGCTCTTAATGACTTTTTTTTCATCAAGCTTGTGTAGCTGTTGCAGTATCAGGAAATTGTGTATTCCCACTACAAGACAGATACATTAAAGCTGGACAGAAACATTAAGACAGACATATCTAATTAAGTGCAATGAGGAAGAAAGTACAATTAAGACTGTTTTTAAAGTAATTTGATTAACATCAGTAACCAGGTTAGAGGCTTCTCTCCAAGCTGGAGATCTCTGTGTCCAAAGACATCATGTACAATGTTTTATACATAGCTGAATAAACCTGGGACTTGAACCTACAAACCCTCACTCCTGTGATTAGTACCATTGATTTCAAATGGACTTCAATGTGGTGGCTCATGTATTTAAGGTCTGCTCAGCTGAGTAAAAGTTTGTAGGATTGGGCTTTAGTAATCTGTGTGTTGTAGATTTCATAGCTGGAGTCGGTGTTCAGGAGCTTATACAGTGGTATCTGAACAATGCATAAAGTGCTATGTCTAGCATCTGCACATGTACTTCCTTGCCCACTTTCCAGGGGGTGATTTATCTATCCCATTGCTATCACAGTTTAACACCTATTTGGAATAATAATATTTGCTTCAAAAACATTGTGGGCATCTTTTTACTATCAGAAAAGTCAATTTTTTTGTTTTGAAGGACATGACAAATGTTTTGGACTGTAGCAGTGATAGCCAACTTTTTCATCCTGATGAACTAAAATGTTACAGTCAATACTTTGGGGTAGAGTTTCTGCCATTCAGCCTCTCAGGTGGTGCAAAGGGGGCCAAAACCACCTTTAAGCCCCATACTAGGCATTTCCCTAGTATGGGGGAGTCATCAATGGGTGCAGAGCCATCAGAACCAGCTCTTTTGCCTCCGTCACTGCAACCTCTGGCAAAGGTGGTGCTCAATAGGAGGGGATATAGATGGGTCATACTATGCTGCAGCTGTTTCTACCTAGCACACGGTCCCTTGGCACCACCAGGCTGCTCTAACCTGCACCAGAGTCAGGGCAGAGGATAAGGGAGCCATAATTTGCAATTGGTTCTCAGTGTTTCTCCTCTCCTGGACTGTTCTGGCTAATTGTGTGGGGGACCGTCCCCATCTTCTGCTAGGCCCTTTCCTTGGCTGAGGCAGAGCAAGTGATGTGCCTGTCCTGCTCATCCTAGGTTTCTCAGAAGAAGCATACAATGAAGTAGCAGGAACTGCTTTTCTCCATGGCTGCAGTACAGCATGCAGTGAGCCAGGAAGCTGCTGAGCAGCTATGGACAGAAGGGCCAATGGCTGTGCAGAATGCTCCAGGCTCATGCTGCATGAAGCTGTAAAGGTGTTGGTGAAGGGAACATAAATATACAGCACAGTAAGGCTATTCAACCAGTGGACTCTCAGTAGTGTTCTGTAGTGCAAGAAGGCAGGAGTGGAGCTCCCCCGATACAGTCTTCTATACCAGGGGTTCTCAAACTAGGGGTCGGGACCCCTCAGGGGTCACGAGGGTATTATATGGGGGGGGTCGCGAGCTGTCAGCCTCCACCCCAAACCCCACTTTGCCTCCAGCATTTATAATGGTGTTAAATATATAAAAAAGTGTTTTTAATGTATAAGGGCAGGGGGTCACATTCAGAGGCTTGCTGTGTGAAAGGGGTCACCAGTACAAAAATCTGAGAACCCCTATTCTATACCATAGGATCCAAAAGATTGGGAAAAATCACTGGAATCAGATGCTTAGGACTGGACCAGATGTTGCCTGGAGACAAGGAGCTGGACAAGATCTTTCCTCTTCTGCAGAAAGGAGCCAGACCAGGGGGTGTGAATTTCTGGGGAAGCTAGAATATGCTTGCCTATAGGATCCATCTTTAAACTGTTATAATGGGTAGACTCTGGCTTTTGATGTTTGAGCCCTTGTTGGTTCCAGGTCTACAGGCACCTATGTTGTCAAAAGGCATTTATCCAGATAAGAGGAGTATTCTACAGGGTAGTTATAATGTTCCTATGAAATTTGTGCTTAGAATAAGTCAGTTACACATCACTGATATTTGTTTATTCCTGGAGTGGCTTCCAGTTAAAGTTTATTGTTCTATATGAGAGGATTACTAGGCGCCCAGTGCAGAATTCTTGCTTACAGGAAGATATTAATACTTTTCTCTCCCATCCAAGTATTCAGTAGCCCACATTTTCCTTAGTCTGTGAGATTTGACTAGCTCAAAGCCCACAGGGGTATGGCTACAGTCTAATGAGTTTGTTTATGTTCACTGAAACACAAGGGAGCAAGATAATAGGATGAGGTAGCAAACTCGGGTCTCGTGTAGCAATGCAGGGTACTACCACTAGCTCAGCTGGCAAGATACGCCGCACATAACACTTTTCAAAACATACTATCATGAAATATGTACAGTCAGTGCCACTTCCAGGGGATGTAAATCACATGAAAGCCTCAGGAAATCATTTCCCTGCCCCCATCAAACAGAATAAGCTTTCTGTAGTGGTACTGGGACAATCAATCCCTCAAGCCACTTTATCAGGGAGATTTGGGGGGGGGGGTTAACTGTCCTATCATTTACAATTAGGGGTGTCAATATGATGGTTAAAAGCCAGAAATTGCTCATGACTGTTTCTTTTCTTTGTCTCACCTGAGGGTATCCAGGAAATAGTCATCAGTTGAAATCAGTGGTGTTAATGTGCAATTAAAGATCATAAGCGTTTGCTGAATGAAATGAGTTGTGGCCTAGAAAAACTTTATTTTAATAGGATGTCTGCTTAACTGGGATGGATGAGCCTTCACAATTAAATAGTTGCTTTTCAAAGGGGCCAAATAGTTAGGCCTAGTCTAAGCAAGAAAATTAAATGGGTTTAACTACATCGTGTAGGGGTATGAAAAATCAGCACCTCTGAGTGATCTGGTTAAGCCAAACTAACCTCCTGTGTAGACAGTGCTAGGTCAATGGAAGAATTCTTCCTTCAGCCTAGCTGCTGCCTCTCAGGAAGGTGGATTATGGATGCTGAGGGAAGAACCCCTGATATCAGCATAGGTATCAGAGCTACAGGGATGCAGCTGTGCCACTCTGGCATTTCAAGTGTAGACAAGCAAATTCCAGTGTCATTCAATAGGATTTGGACACTTAACTCCTGACAGTCCTTTTGAAATGAAAATATGGCTGAGATTTTCAAAGTTAACTCTGCTAATCCTAAACAGGTTACCCTAGGCCCGGTTTAAGCAGTCACACTGCAAAGCCATATCTGAGTTCCTGTGTCCTCACTGGTGCTGTGCTAACCCATGTGTGTTGCTAGTACTTCTGGGGTACACCCTTGGGTCTTTGAGCTGCACTAAACTGAGCTGCTGTGTTATTTCCTAGTGAAATGAGGGTGCATGTGTCTGTCCTTTTGGGCATACAGGGGGAATTGCGGGAAGACACTGGAGGACTATTGTCACTGAAATGGTTTAGCCTGTGTCTTCACTGCAAAGTGGACATATTACCATCCTGAGTAAAAGCAGCACCATGTCTTTAGTCTATACCCCAGGACAGGGAGGTCAGGTGGAAAGCACCACCAAGTTCAAGTGAGAGGGTTTTTTGTGTATGGCCAGGAAGAGGGTTGGGGTAGCATCTGAGTAAGAGCCTGGGTTAACTCTGCAATATAGACATATATCCTAATGGAATCACTTATAATCTAGAAAAAACTCAAATATCAGGTATCAATCCCAGGATGCATTTACATGGCTACAATATCATTACTAATCTTGTAATACTGTTAGTAGTTTATGAAGTGCTAAAGCTATATATAAGTGTAAAAAAATTAAGGCGTATCTGTGTGGTGGTGTCCCAAATAAAATGCACTGAGCAGTAACCAGTTGGTTTAAAAGGTCCAAGCTCTTCAGAAATTTGCTCTTTTAATACCTGGAAAAATCTTCAAGGCAGAAAGACTGACAGCTCTAAACAACTCCTCATTATTCTCTCTCCCCCCATAAATCAAATGTCTGCATCTGAAAATATTTTTTCTATGCTGAAGAGCCTGATCCTGAGAGGTGATGAAGGCCACTAATGTCCACTGATCTAAGTGTGAGCTGAGGTCACATAACACTGGATTGGATTGGGCTGTTAGGGCCTGCTCCCATTTGAAGTAAATAGCACAATGTCCGTATTTCAGGGATTGGCCCTGTGACGGATTGGATTACAGAAACCCCCTTGGGACTGCCACCTGATGTGCCGAGACTACTTCTGACCCGTTTTGCCTGCCAGCTTGGGACTCCAGAACCTTGCCTGTTTGAGCCAGACATGCTAGCCTGCTACAAACACAGCCCCAGGTCTGAACTATGGCCCCCAAAAGTTGCAGGCTTAATTGAAAACAACTTAAGAAGTGCTCCTGTCTCCAGCATTCAGATACCCAACTCCCAGTAGGAAGTTGGTGAAGCACTGGAATGAATTACCTAGGGAGGTGGTGGAATCTCCATCCTTAGAGGATTTTAAGGCCCAGCTTGACAAAGCCCTGGCTGGGATGATTAATTGGAGTAGGTCCTGCTTTGAGCAGGGGGTTGGAGTAGATAACCTCCTGAGGTCTCTTCCAACCCAGATCTTCTATGATTCTAAACTGAAGCCAGAGATCCCCAGGGGCTGCCTCCTGTGTCTGCCCTGAAAGACACTTTGAATTGACAGATCACTATAAGTCTGTCACACTTAGGATTTAGTTTGATAACTCGTTTGTGTATATATGTTTGCTTGCTTTAACCTGTAAATAACGTATTCCCTTTTCCTGTAATAAATCTTTAGATCAGTGATACTCAGACCTCAGTGGTTCAGGAGCCAAATTAGCAATCAAGATAACTCAAAAGAGCCACAGAAGTGTGAATTAATTGTTTCATTTACTATTTTTATTTATATATAATTGTTACAGCAAAATGACTAACCAAGTATTATTATTTTATCAACTACAACTGGTTAATATCACAGTAAAGCATTCTGATTGGTTAATAATTAAATATTTTTAATATCATGTGCTGCAAAGAGCTACAGGAGACACATTCAAGAGCCACTCGCGGCTTGCCCGCCTCAATATGAGTATCACTGCTTTAGATAGTTTATTACAGGATTGGCTACAGGCACTGTTGGTGTCGATCTAAAGTACCAATTTATCTTTGGTTAGTGACTGGTCTTTTGGGACTGGAAGCAACATACATATGGTGTGGGTTTTGGTGTAAGTGATCATTATCACTAAATCCAGCTTGTCTGGGTGGCATGATAGACTGGAGAGTCTAAGGAGACTGTCATTGACTTCATGGTATAACTGGAAAAAAATGAGTAGCTTTCTTCAGCCATCTTAGTATGAAAATAAAATCCTCCTTCCCATTCTTAAAAATATTCAGATGTTGATCTTTTAGTTTTTGTTGTTTGTTTTTTCATTCTGACAACTTTGTTGTTAATCTTCACACTTGGCATAGCTGCAGCTCTAATTCTGAATACATACTTTGCCTACACTGAAAATAAATTTATGCCCATTTGCAAATCATATAGCACATTAGTTTCCTTATAGATATAAATTATACTCTGGATGCTTGTAAAGGCAGATACTGGATTATAAGAGAGTAATTAATGGAATCAACAGAGTCCTGCAGCTCTTTAGCTCTTTCAGTGCAGTAAATATGATGTTTCTATAGTCTATAAGAGCTTGGATCTTGCTTTCTCAGGACCTATGTTGTTCAATGCCCTTTTCTTGCATTAATAGCCATTCTTAACTTTTTAACTTGTCACCTACATAACACTAAAAGTATAACAAACTCAGCTAATGATATTGCTTGTGTGTAAGTAGATAGCTCAATAGACCATTCATGAAAAGTCATCTGGGCACAGAGAAGAGACCAGAACAAGCCACTGAAGGAGCTAACCCATAAGGGTTAGCCATTGTACAAATTCTTCTCTGAAATGGAGACCCAAAGAAGCAACCAGCTATAGGGACAGTTCCCTTCTCCCGTCCACTTACAGTAGCCACCTGTCTTTTAATTTTAAAAAGATATCCCATAATGAGGCAACCTAGTGACAGATGATGTGGAAAAAGCTGAAGTACTCAATGCTTTTTTTGCCTTGGTCTTCACAGACAAGGTCACACTTGACTCATATCCAGTTTCTCGTCCACTGTAATCCCCAGGTCCTTTTCTGCAAAACTGCCACTTAGCCAGTTGGTCCCCAGCCTGTAGCAGTGCATGGGATTCTTCCATCCTAAGTGCAGGACTCTGCACTTGTCCTTGTTGAACCTCATCAGATTTCTTTTGGTCCAATCCTCCAATTTGTCTAGGTCACTCTGAACCCTATCCCTACCCTCCAGCGTATCTATCTCTCCCCCCAGCTTAGTGTCATCTGAGAACTTTTTGAGGGTGCAATCCATCCCATCATCCAGGTCATTAATGAAGATGTTGACCAAAACCGGCCCCAGGACCGAATCCTGGGGCATGCCGCTTGATACTGGCTGCCAAGTGGACATCGAGCCTTTGATCACTACCCATTGAGCCTGACGATCTAGCCAGCTTTCTATCCACCTTATAGTCCATTCATCCAATCCACACTACTTTAACTTGCTGGCAACAATATTGTGGGAGATAATACTAAAGCCAAGGTATATCACGTCCACCACTTTCCCCATATCCACAGAGCCACTTATCTCATCATAGAAGGCAATCAGGTTGGTCAGGCATGACTTGCCCTTAGTGAATCCATGTTGACTGTTCCTGATCACCTTCCTCTCCTCCAAGTGCTTCAAAATGGACACCTTGAGGACCTGCTCCATGATTTTTCCGGGACTGAGGTGAGGCTGTAGTTCCCCAGATTCTCCTTCTTCCCTTTTTTAAAGATGGGCACTATATTTGCCTTTTTTCAATTGTCCGGGACCTCCCCCGATCGCCACGAGTTTTCAAGATAATGGCCAATGGCCCTGCAATCACATCAGCCAACTCCCTCAGCAACCCTTGGATGCATCCGGCCCCATGGACTTGTGCATGTCCAGCTTTTCTAAATAGTCCTTAACCTGTTCTTTCACAACTGACAGCTGCTCACTTCCTCCCCATACTGTGTTGCCCAGTGCAGCAGTCTGGGAGCTGATCTTGTCTGTGAAGACCGAGGCAAAAAAAGCATTGAGTACTTCAGCTTTTTCCACATCATCTGTCACTAGGTTGCCTCCCACATTCAGTAAGGGTTCCACGTTTTCCCTGACCACCTTCTTGTTGCTAACATACCTGTAGAAACCCTTCTTGTTACCCTTGACATCCCTTGCTAGCTGCAACTCCAATTGTGCTTTGTCCTTCCTGGTTACACCCCTGCATGCTCGAACAATATATTTATACTCCTCCGTAGTCATCTGTCCAAGTTTCCACTTCTTGTAAGCTTCCTTTTTGTGTTTAAGCTCACTGAAGATTTATTAAGCCAAGCTGGTCGCCTGCCATATTTGCTATTCTTTCTGAACATAGGGATGGTTTGTTCCCGCGCCCTCAGCAAGGCTTCTTTAAAATACAGTTTAGAGTCTCTGGCCCTTCAGAGTCCAAACAACAAAAGATGAAGTTTCTTTTTGTCAAGGACTTTTATTCCCTACCCCCAGATTTCAAGATGATGGAACAAGTTCACGTGCATGTCTCCTCTTCGTGGGTGTAAGAGAAGCAATCAACAAAGTAGCTTGTCCTCCGGTGTTCCACAATGGCTTGTCTGGTGTCTAGGGACCTTCTTGTGTTGGGCAGGAGAACACCTCCTGTGGCAAAACGGTATTTCACACTTGGTAATGCTTCTCTCCTGATGAGAGAGGGGGGTTACAATTATAGAGCAAACACTTAAATATTACCCTATTGTAAGTGAGATTAATACATGCAGCAATTTACAAGCATTTCATAGAGTCTAATCTCTAAATACATTCTTAGAAGACTAAGACTTGCTTTGAGCATAACTAACATACAGGTGACCTCACAACGTTCCCTCTAATTTTGTCCCATCCATGTGCGGAATGAATTTTGCTATGTGCACCAATATGGAGGTGATGTGTGGCGGGGGTGGGGCCAAGGGGTTTGGAGTGTGGGAAGGGACTCAGGCTTGGGGCGTGAGGGCTTCGGCTGGGGGTGCAGGCTCTGGGGTAGGGCCAGGAAGAGAGGATTTCCCCCCTCCCCCAGCCCTCTCCACGCCACAACAGCACCTGGGCTAGGGAGAGAAGCTCCTCTACCCACCAGAGAAGCACTGGGGCTGGGGGAGAGGCTCCTCTCCTCCCCGTGCCGCAGCCCCGTGACTGGGGGAATTAAGTGCGTGGCCCTTGGTGATGTCCTGTGTGGTCGCGCAGGTGCGCACCTTAGCAGGAACTTAGGTAACTTAGTCTGGTCTCCAGCCACGAACTTGTCAGTTCTTAGCTAATGCCTGGGCAAGAGCTGGCATCTGGCCTGTCATCAGTGATAGTAGTTTAAAATTTTTTTGCAAGGATGGTTGTCATTTCAGTTGTTCCCTGCAGAGAACTACAGATTGCTGGGCGGGTGTGCCTGGCTCTTCCCAGTTGCCTTTCCTGCTGGGAGAATATCCTGGTGTGTGGTGAGCACTCCCAGTGTCTGTTGCCTGGGGAGCCTCATATCTCCCAAAAGTGTAATTTTTTGCCTGGCCTTAAAATCGAGAGCCAGAATGAACTGGAAGATTAAATTGTGCCTTTTTATGAAGGAGAGATCCCTCTGTTTGACTTCTGACTTAGGCCTGGGGGACCCTCTGGCCCCTTGTACGTTGTTCTCCGAGCAAGTTTATTACCTCATCTACTTTGGTGCAATGTTCCCCTGGGGCTTCTAAGATGAAGACTCAAGAATCCTCTCAAAAAGACAATAGGAAGCAGAGCTCATGTTCTCCAGATAGGTTCCCTATCTCAAAGAAATCCTAGTTGCTTATTGAGACAACTGCTTTGGTGCCTACCAGTCCCTGACTTAGTACCCACGGGGCTGCAGGTTTACTCTGACCACCAGTAAACCCAAAAATCTAAGAGTTCCAGCTCAGGAAGATCATCAATAATGTCAGGAGATCAAGTCGACAAGGAAAAGAATACCTTTTCTAAGTCAGTACTGGTAGAATCTGTCAGGGCCTAGATACCTGACATTTCAGTGCCGCAGAAGACCAGTCTAACAGCTAGTAGACATTCCCCGGAGACCATAAAGCCTTTGGTACTGCCTGCTCCTCTGCCACAGTCACCTCTGCTCAGGCTGCTGCCTTGGTACCGACCACCATGTTGGTACCACAGGAGTTGAGATTTTTCATGGGACCTTGCAGTAACAGAGATGCCAGACTCCCCTTTGTTTGGTACCGATCCATCCTGCAGGTCTACTGACATTCACCCAGTACCAATAAAGTTACCACCTTTTTTTTTACTGGAGCTCCACCTCTACAAAGTGACGTTTAAGATGATGATGGAGATTTCTCACCTCTCTCTCAAATTTTAGTTTAGAGTTCCCTTCCTCACTATCAGAGGAATATTTTTTCCAGACATTTCTAGGGAAATAAAACATTTATGGAAAAACATCCTCAAGCTCCATTTTGGTGGTGTGAGCACTCTTAGGTGTCCCCATCTATACCATAGAGGCCCTTTCATTAGCTACACTGGAATTCATTGCTGGCAAACCACCAATTCTCTAGGACTTCTTTCATCATTTGTCTACCCTTATCATGACAGTTTCGCCCCACTCCCATCCATCCCGTCTCTCAAAAAAACCTGATCCACAAGAAGAGATCTTCGAGGAACAGGGGATGAGCGTGGACAAAGAGGTCACCCTGCCAACCAACATCTCCTCTCCATCCCTTGATGAAGCAGTCAAACCTCCCCCACCATCCCTGCCTGATGACTTAAAACAGTTGCAGGACCTCACTAAAAGGATAGCGGACTTCTTACAAATTCCATTTGAAGAGGTTAAGGAATCACAACATAAACTGCTCAGAGAGAGACAAGGTGAGTGAGATAATATCTTTTATTGGACCAATTTCTGTTGGTGACAGAGACAATCTTTCGAGCTACACAGAGCTCTTCCTTGGGTCAGGAAGAGTACTCAGAATGTCACAGCTAAATACAAGATTGAACAGATAGAATATGTGCTATCTGTTTGATCTTGTATTTAGCTGTGACACCCACCTTGCATCCTTGGACCAATACAGCTACAATACTGCATACAATATAAACTGCTTAATATTCTGCAAACAGCATTGTCTGCCTGGATTGTGCTACCTATTAATGAGGCTCTGCTGGATCCTGCAAAAGTAATTTGGCATACCCCAGCAACAATACTAAACGCCTGTAAAAGGGCTGCTAAGAAATATTATGTTACATCTTTTACATCTAAAGATTTGGAATTTGTTTACTCATCCCTCGCCCAACTCCCTAGTTTTCGAGGCTGTAAATGGACATGGAAGGCAGCACCACACTAAATCAGTGCTATAAGATAAAAATCAGAAGTGTCTCGATTTATTTGGTCATAAATCCTATTAATGGGTAACTATGCAGTTAGAATCACCAACTATCACGCATTGATGGTGAGATATAATCACACCAACTACTCAAAGTTCAATTTGTTTGAGCATCTACCTCCAGAGCAGAGGGACCAATTCCATGCAATCATTACAGAGTCAGCTCCTTACCAGAATATCTCTACAGGTATCTCTGCATGCTGCTGACACAGCTGCTTGCTCTGTTTCTACAGCGGTGGTCATGTGATGGGCTTCAACTCTCAGGGTATCCAAGGGCAGTCCGGAATACAGTCTGGACCTTTCTCCACAAACAATTTTAAGCCTTTCAAGGAAACAGATGAGTCTTTCCATACATTAAAAGCATTTCATGGCCACTTTGCATTCTCTGGGAATTTGCACATCTGCACATAAAAGGAAATTTAGTAAGTCCCAGACAGGGCAAAGATATCATCCTGTCCTATTCTCCGGCTTCCAGAGACCTTATGAATGCTAATGAAAGAGGCAGAGGTTCCAGAAAAGGAAACCACTTGCTACACTGACATCAAACTCACAATTCTTCTCATCAAAACATCAATTCTGATGGGGTGGTCAAGGTTTTGAGTTGCCTCCTTCAGTCTCCTTACCAGCTGCAATGGGTCACATGCCTTCCTTGCTTTGGAGACCTTCTTTCTCACTTCCAACAAGCTTGGGATCACATCATTATGAACAAGTGGGTTTTGGAGATCATATCAGCAGGATACTCCATTCACTTTACTTCCTTCTTCAGGGACCTCTCTCACATGCATCTTCTAAAGCAGGAAAAAGATTTCCTCCTGAACTTACGTGCTATGGTACTAGTTCCTGTACAACATAGAGATAAGAGGCTTTATTCCAGGTACTTCCTGGTTCCAAAAAACAAGAGTGTGGAAACCCATTCTAGATCTAAGGCTCCTCAACAGGTTTGTGGTGGTCAAAATGATAATACTTGCAGCAATACTACCATTATTGGACCTATGGGATTGGTTCCCAGTACTCAGCCTACAAGATGCATATTTCCATATAGCGATCCATCCTTTCCACAGAAGGTTCTTACATTTCATTCTAGGTCAGAACCACTTGCTATACAGAGTGCTTCCATTTGGTCTCTCCTCTGCTCCCAGAGTGGGTTGGTTTCTTTCTTTCTTTCCTTTTTTTTTTTTTAAGGTTCTGTCAGTGCTAGCAGTTTACCGTTTCAGAGATGGAATACTAATATCTCCTATCTTGACAATTGGCTGCTAAAGGGACACTCCTACAGCAAGACCTCAGTGGCCACTCAGAAGGCCATAAAACTATTTTTTATCCTGGGACTGCAGTTAAACATTCTGAAGTCCACCTTGCCTTAGTGCAAAGATTGGAGTTTGTAGGAGCTTGCCTTTATGCAATACTGGTAAAAGCCTACCTCCCAATGCACTGGTTTATAACCCTATCAAATTTAGTTATTACAGTGCAAGTCAACCCCAGACATCAGTCAAAAATTGTCTCCACTTTTTGGAGCATCTGGGATGATTGTGATAACCCATGCAAAGTTGCACATGTACTTCTTCCAGGGATGGCTCAGAACTGTTTATTCACTGAGCAAAAAGAGCTTGAATAAACTACTCTTGGTTCCTACTGTTAAGAAGTAACTCACCCATGTTTGTGCAGGTGTCCCCTTCATTCAGCCATCTCCAATAATAGAAACAACAAATGCATCCCTTTTGGGATAGGGAGCACATCTCTACACTCACACTGCTCAAGGCCAGTGGTCATCGCAAGAGAGCACTCTACACATAAGCTTGCTAGAATTTAGGACAGGTCAGGGCAGACAACATGTTGTGCATGTTTTATATCAACCATCAAGGGAGACCGAGATCACCCTCTCTCTGCGTCAAAGCAGTGAGACTCTGGAATTGGTGCATACAAAATCATATCAACAACTCAGCAGCTTACTTCCAGGGTGTTTAAAACATCATGATAGACACCCTCAGCAGACATGCCTCTTGGGCTCATGAGTGGGAGATAGATCCCATTATGCTTCACCACATATTTCAATGTTGGGGCATCCCACTGATAGACCTATTTGCCACAGCCAGAAACAAGAAGTGTCCCTTGTTCTGCTTAAGAGGCTGACTGGACTGCCACTCCTTGGCAGATGCCTTTCTCCTTTGTTGGATGTTGGGTCTGTTGTATGCAACTCCTCTAACATAGGCGCTGACTTAGTGAGTTGCCAGCAGGTGCTTGACCCCCGCTCTGCCCCAGGCCCTGCTCCTGCTCCACCCCTTTCTCCATACCCCTTCCCCTCTCCCCAACGTCTCTTGCATGCTGCAAAACAGCTGATCTGCGGTGGGCAGTAAGTGCTGGAAGGGAGATGGAGGAACTGATCAGTGGGGCCGCCAGCGGGTGGGAATCGCTGAGTGGGGAGAAGCGCTGACTCATGGGACTGTTGGGGTTTTTTGTGTGGTTTTTTTCATGGGTGCTACAGCCCCAGAGCACCCACAGAGTCAGTGCCTATGTCAACTAATATCCAAGGTGCTGGTGAAGATAAGGAAAGACAAGGCCAGTGTTGTTATGGTGGTTCCAACATGGCCGAGAAAGACTTGCTTTCCTTACTTGATGCAGTTGGCTGTGATCAAGTGTCACTGATCACTCTCCAGACCATCCCTCATTTTCTCTCTCAGGCTGCCAGTCAAATTCTTCACCCTAACCTTGGGGTTTCTGCCTCAAAGCATGGCTGATTGATGGTTTGTGGGGTTAGGAGCAACCTATTCTGAAGAAGAAAGAAGAGTATTGTTACATAGTAGGAAGCTATCTAGCCATAATACTTAACTATAAAAGTGGATGAGATTCAATCTCTGATGTGGCCAAGACACTTTTCATCTATCTTCTGTGCTGTCAGATATACTAGATTACACCTTAGAACCGAAAAAAGCAGAGTTGTCTTTGAGTTTCATTAGGGTACGTTTGGCAGCCATTATGACCCTCCATTTCTCAGTGGAGGGTTTTTTGGGGTTTGCTCATCAAATGATGATGGTGAGGTTTCTCAAGGGGTTGGTAAATCTTTTTTTCCCCACAAGTCAAATGTCCTACCCCAGTTTGGGACCTCAACATGGTGCTCAGATGCTTTACAAGACCTTCCTTTGACCTCCCTTCTTGACTTATCTATGAGAACAGTCTTCTTGGAAGCTATTATTTCTGCTCGAAGAGTTGGAGAGATAGGGGCTCTGATAGCATATTC
>NW_020681435.1:0-332 GCF_002925995.2 Terrapene triunguis
GGGACCTCAGGAGGTCATCTAGTCCAACCCCCTGCTCAAAGCAGGACCAATTCCCAACTAAATCATCCCAGCCAGGGCTTTGTCAAGCCGGGCCTTAAAAACCTCCAAGGAAGGAGACTCCACCACCTCCCTAGGTAACGCATTCCAGTGCTTCACCACCCTCCTAGTGAAATAGTGTTTCCTAATATCCAACCTAGACCTCCCCCACTGCAACTTGAGACCATTGCTCCTTGTTCTGTCATCTGCCACCACTGAGAACAGCCGAGCTCCATCCTCTTTGGAACTCCCCTTCAGGTAGTTGAAAGCAGCTATCAAATCCCCCCTCATTCTTC
>NW_020681435.1:432-1798 GCF_002925995.2 Terrapene triunguis
CTCCGCTGGACTCTTTCCAATTTTTCCACATCCTTCTTGTAGTGTGGGGCCCAAAACTGGACACAGTACTCCAGATGAGGCCTCACCAATGTCGAATAAAGGGGAACGATCACGTTCCTCGATCTGCTGGCAATGCCCCTACTTATACAGCCCAAAATGCCGTTAGCCTTCTTGGCAACAAGAGCACACTGTTGACTCATATCCAGCTTCTCGTCCACTGTGACCCCTAGGTCCTTTTCTGCAGAACTGCTACCTAGCCATTCGGTCCCTAGTCTGTAGCAGTGCATGGGATTCTTCCGTCCTAAGTGCAGGACTCTGCACTTATCCTTGTTGAACCTCATCAGGTTTTTTTTGGCCCAATCCTCTAATTTGTCTACGTCCCTCTGTATCCGATCCCTACCCTCTAGTGTATCTACCACGCCTCCCAGTTTAGTGTCATCTGCAAACTTGCTGAGAGTGCAGTCCACACCATCCTCCAGATCATTAATAAAGATATTAAACAAAACCGGCCCCAGGACCGACCCTTGGGGCACTCCGCTTGAAACCGGCTGCCAACTAGACATGGAGCCATTGATCACTACCCGTTGAGCCCGACGATCTAGCCAGCTTTCTATCCACCTTACAGTCCATTCATCCAGCCCATACTTCTTTAACTTGGTGGCAAGAATACTGTGGGAGACCGTATCAAAAGCTTTGCTAAAGTCAAGGAATAACACATCCACTGCTTTCCCCTCATCCACAGAGCCAGTTATCTCATCATAGAAGGCAATTAGGTTAGTCAGGCACGACTTCCCCTTGGTGAATCCATGCGGACTGTTCCTGATCACTTTCCTCTCCTCTAAGTGTTTCATAATTGATTCCTTGAGGACCTGTTCCATGATTTTTCCAGGGACTGAGGTGAGGCTGACTGGCCTGTAGTTCCCCGGATCCTCCTTCTTCCCTTTTTTAAAGATGGGCACTACATTAGCCTTTTTCCAGTCATCCGGGACCTCCCCCGATCGCCATGAGTTTTCAAAAATAATGGCTAATGGCTCTGCAATCTCATCTGCCAACTCCTTTAGCACCCTCGGATGCAGCGCATCCGGCCCCATGGACTTGTGCACGTCCAGTTTTTCTAAATAGTCCCGAACCACTTCTTTCTCCACATAGGGCTGGTCACCTTCTCCCCATATTGTGCTGCCCAGTGCAGCAGTCTGGGAGCTGACCTTGTTCGTGAAGACAGAGGCAAAAAAAGCATTGAGTACATTAGCTTTTTCCACATCCTCGGTCACTAGGTTGCCTCCCTCATTCAGTAAGGGGCCCACACTTTCCTTGACTTTCTTCTTGTTGCTAACATACCTGAAGAAACCCTTCTTGTTACTCTTAA
>NW_020681436.1:0-1807 GCF_002925995.2 Terrapene triunguis
GGATCAAGCAGTAAGTGCTGTAAACATGTAAACATTTATTTAAAACAGAACGGTAATATTTATACTATTAACAATGTATATTTATAAAAGTGCTGTAAACTAGTAAAAAAATAATCAGGTACAAAACAGGAATATTTACAAAGGTAACAAATGGGTTTTGCATGATTTCTCTGTCTTAGGCTCTTCTCAATTTAGTCCCAAGTATTTTAAAAAAATTTCACAATGTCCGTTACTACATGATTCCCAGGCCCAAGACGCTCCACTCCAAAGTCCCAGTGCACCTACGCGAAAATCCGGTCAATGTGGCCGGGGATCGACGAGAAATCCTCGTAGGAGAACTCCTCGTAGGTCTCGTGGAGGTAGAGCTCAAGCCTGTTGATCAGGTTCCGGGGTAGGGCGATCTTAGTGGGCCCTCCGTGGTAGCAGACATGTCCCCTCCATGCCACAATCAGGTACTCGGGGATCATGGCCCGACATAGCATGGCGGCATACGGCCCCGGTTTCTGCATGCTTTCCCGCAGCATGCGTTCTCTCTGGGTGTCCGGGATCCTCAGGAGGGTGATGTCGCTCATGACGCCCTGCTTTGAATTAGGGAGGGGACTGTTAGTATTGGGACTGCTTTACAGCCACGCGGTGGAGGGAGAGGGGCAGCATACAGGGATCTTTCCCTGGGACAGCCGCGAGGGGGTGGGACAGGGGCAGAGTTGATGCTGTCCTGATTGCTGGCAGCAGAGACTGGCATTGCTTTCAATGTGAAAGGAGGCCAGTGCTACAGCTGGAGTTTTAAGCAGCCACAAGTCTGCGGCTTACCATTATTGCCCGCTCCAGAAGTTCAGGTCTCCAGCCACAGTTCTCTGAACACTCCAAGACCTCCGCAAGTCCACAGGCACTGAAGGCGACGGCCGAAAATTCGACCTTGTCCTGAGTGCGCATGTGAGAGGTTCAGTGCATGGTCTTGTTCACAGAGAAAGACTAGGTTCTTTGTATACAATTTCATTTATCTGTCTCAGGAATTCACTCCCTTTTTAAAATTCACACAGACACATCTGCGACTGTCTCCCAACCCAGCCTGTCAGCACACTCCCAGAGGCTAGCGCAGATTAGGCGGAGGAAGAAGAAGACGCGTGAAGACATGTTCACAGAACTAATGGGCTGCTCCCGAGCCCAGGCAGCCCAGCAGACACAGTGGAGGGAGAACTTGTCACAAATGCACCGAGCAGTCATGGAACGGGAGGAGAGGTGGCGTCAGGAGGACCAACAGGCTACTGAAAAGCTGCTTGGACTAATGAGGGAGCAAACGGACACGCTCCGGCGCCTTGTGGATGTTCTGCAAGACCGGAGGCAGGAGGACAGAGCCCCGCTGCAGTCTATCTGTAACCGCCCTCACCCGCCACCAAGTCCCACACCACCCTCACCCAAAGTCCAAAGAAGGAGGGGCGGCAAGGGCCGTTAAAACTTTCAATCAACCCCTGCAGACTGCTCTAGCAGTAGAAGGCTGACATTCCCCAAAATTTCATAAGTCCTTTCCTACCCACCTCACACAAGCCCCCGTCCAAGTTTCACCCCCCACGTTTCATGTCTGGTTCGCAATAAAATGTTTGTTTCTGTTCATTACTGTTTCGGTCAGGTTCTTTTGAGGGAGAGTCTGTCTGGAGGGGGGGAAGGGGCTTGGTAATTGGACAGGACAGTCACCTTTAGCAGGCTACAGAGGCGGGGTCAGGTCCAGCATCAGGACACATACACAGTGCAGTCACTGGTTACCCTGGTCAGTCTGGGAGGTGCTTTTCATGTTTTGGGGGGGGGGGGG
>NW_020681436.1:1907-4038 GCF_002925995.2 Terrapene triunguis
GGGCAGTTACAGATCTTATGCAGCGGTCCTTATCCTGGCTCACAGATCCACGCAGCAGGGGATCTGTAACCCTACCCCCCCTGCCAGAAAGTCACATAGCCGACACATACACACAGTCCCCCCCAGGAGTGCTGGCAGGCTCCATTGAAATAACCAGTCCACCAGTGCGGAGCCTGTCATTCCGGGAGTTTAGAAGTATCATTTGCATCAGAACACTGAACCCGCCCCCCGCCACAGTCTGCGTCCCCGGTTTAAAATATTCCCGCGAAAACAGCAATACAGACAACGGTGTTCATTAAAAAATCGAAATGATTTTATTTTTTGGGAAGGGGAAGGGGGTGAAGGTTGTATGTAACTGGAGAGGATAGTCAAAATGAACTGGGTAAAGAAACGGGGGCAGGTTCAGCTTTTCTGTCCACAAACTGAAAAGTCACTGGTTGCCCTGCTCACTCAGGAACCTAGCTTTCAAAGCCTCCCGGATGCACAGGGCGTCCCGCTGGGATCTTCTAATGGCCCGGCTGTCTGGCTGGACGTAATCAGCAGCCAGGCTATTTGCCTCTAGCTCCCACCCCGCCATAAAGGTCTCCCCCTTGCTCTCACACAGGTTGTGGAGCACACAGCAAGCTGCAATAACGATGGGGATATTGGTTTCGCTGAGATCACAGCGAGTGAGTAAGCTTCTCCATCTCCCTTTGAGACGGCCAAAAGCACACTCCACCACCATTCTGCACTTGCTCAGACGGTAGTTGAACAGTTCTTTTTCTGTGTCCAGGGCGCCAGTATAGGGCTTCATGAGCCAGGGCATTAGCGGGTAGGCTGGGTCCCCGAGGATGACTGTAGGCATCTCCACATCCCCAAGAGTTATTTTGTGGTCTGGGAAGTAAATACCTTCCTGCAGCCGTCTAAACAGACCAGAGTTCCTGAACACGCGAGCGTCATGAACCTTGCCCGGCCATCCGACGTAGATGTTTGTAAACCGTCCCCGATGGTCCACCAGTGCTTGCAGCACCATTGAAAAGTAGCCCTTTCTATTGATGTACTGGCTGGCCTGGTGGTCCGGTCCCAGGATAGGGATGTGAGTCCCATCTATAGCCCCACCGCAGTTTGGGAATCCCATCGCGGCAAAGCCATCTATGATGACCTGCGCGTTTCCCAGGGTCACTACCTTTGGGAGCAGTACCTTGACGATTGCCTTGGCTACTTGCATGACAATAACCCCCACGGTAGATTTGCCCACACCAAAGTGGTTCGCGACTGACCGGTAGCTGTCCGGCGTTGCAAGCTTCCAGAGGGCTATGGCCACTCGCTTCTGGACAGTGAGGGCTGCTCGCATGCGGGTGTCCTTGCGCTTCAGGGCAGGGGACAGCAACTCACAAAGTTCGAGGAAAGTCCCCTTCCGCATGCGAAAGTTTCGCAGCCACTGGGATTCATCCCAGACCTGAAGCACTATACGGTCCCACCAGTCCGTGCTTGTTTCCCGGGCCCAGAATCGCCGTTCAACAAAATCCACATGCCCCATTGCCAACGTCATGTCCTGGGCGCTGGGGCTCGTGGTTTCTGACAGCTCTGTGCCACTCTCCGACTTCAGGCTCTCACGGCGGTGCCGTAGCCTCCTCGCCCGATTTCTCTGCATCTGCCTCAGGGAAAGGTGTATGATAAGCTGCGAGGTGTTGAGAACGGCCACAAGTGCAGCGATGGTCGCAGCGTGATCCATGATCGCAGTGCTGTGGCGTCCGCGCTGTCACTGACCAGAAAAGTGCGCGAACTGATTTCCCGCCGGCGCTTTCATGGAGGGAGGGAGGGCGTTAGTGACGGACGGATGACGACAAATTTTTTTTACCCAGAAGGCATTGGCGGCTCGACCCAGAATTCCGATGGGCAGCGGGGACTGCGGGAACTGTGGGATAGCTGCCCACAGTGCACCGCTTCCAATATCGACGCTCGCCCCGTTAGTGTGGACTCACAAAGTCGAATTACTGTCCTTAGTGTGTCCTTAGTGTGGACACACACGTTCGACTTTGCAATATCGATTCCACATATTCGATTTAAGTAAAATCGAATTACCCTCGTAGTGTAGACATACCCTTAACTACTAGATCCCCTTCCCAGGAAGACTCAAAGCCTGCAGGAA
>NW_020681437.1:0-3209 GCF_002925995.2 Terrapene triunguis
CGATGACCTCTCGAGGTCCCTTCCAGTCCTAGAATCTATGAATCTATAAAACCGGTTCGTGCGAACCGGTGCGAACCGGCTCCAGCTCACCACTGGGGTACTGGGATATAATTGGTTAGAGAATCATGTTACAATATGTGAGGATTGGTTAGGTAAATTTCAGTAAAATGGTGGGTTAAGTTATAACTGAGAATATCACTATATAAACTGGGGTCAAACAGGAAGTGGGGGGAAGGGAAATTGTCCAGGTGTCCGGTGCTTGACTGGAGAGTAGCGCGCGCCGTGGAGCTTCCTGCCCCCCGCGCCCCCCCCCCCGCAGACCAGAAGCGGGACCTGCTGGCCGCTTCCGGGGCGCAGCGCGAAGCCAGGACAGGTAGGGAGCCTGCCTGAGCCCCACTGCGTTGCTGACCGGGAACCGCCCGAGGGAAGCCCCCCCAACCCCGAGCCCCAACCCCCAACCCTAAGCCCCCCACAAATACAGAGCCCCCTTCTACACCCCAAACCCCTGCCCCAGCCCAGAGCCCCCTCCCACACCCTGAACCCCTCTACCCCACCCCCACGCATGGAGTCCCCTCCTGCACCCCAAACCCCACATCCACAGGCCCAGCCCAGAGACTGCACCCCCAGCTCAGAGCCTGTACCCCATCCTGCACCCCAACCCCTGGCCAGAGCCCCCCCCGAACCTGAGCCCCCCTACACTCCAGAGCCTGCACCGCCATCCCAAAGTCATACCCCCTCCTGCACCCCAAACCCCTCATCCCCAGCCCCACCCCAGAGACCTCACCCACTCCTGCACCCCAACCCCCAGCCTGAACCCGCAGCCCCCTCCCGCACTCCAAATCCCTTGGCCCCACCCCCCAGCCTAGAGCCCCCTCCTGCACCCTGAACCCCTCATCCTTGTCCCCACTCCAGAGCCAGAGCCCTCACCCCTCCTGCACCCCAACTCCCTGCCCCAGCCCAGTGAAAGTGAGTGAGGGTGGGGGAGAGCGAGTCACTGGGAGAGGAGGAAAATAGTGAGCAGAGGGAGGGGCCTCGGGGAAGGGGTGGGGCCAGGGTGTTCGGTTTTATGCGATTAGAAAGTTGGCAACCCTAGTGTCACTGCTTTGCTCGTGGGTCAGGCTCAGCCCGACCTGGCGTTCGGAACGTCCCCTGAACAGCTTTGGGAATATCCCGTCCCCAGAGGGGCCGCCGGCACCATGCAGAGCGGAGCTAAATCCTCAGCGACTGAGAGTGGTTTGGGGCGGAGCAGAGCCAGAGATTGAGCCCCAGGTGGACAGGAAATCGTTAGAACAACCGGGAGATTTTGCAAACACGTTTTTTTCGGGGGCCTGTCCTGGGAGCCGCTTGCTCAGAGTACCCAGATCTGTCCCACGAACCGCCATTCTCACCCCCCGGTACATACAGCTCATTGCCAGGCAATTGGAGGAAACGTGGATTTTTGAATATTTTAAAGAATAATCCAGATTCATCCCAACTACAGCAGAGCTGCAGCTCAGCTCCAATGTTAGAAACACAGAAGGAGGGTGACTATGGTCTCAGCCCCCTGGGGTCAATCCAGAGTCACCCCTGACTGCAGCAGGGGCAGGGCGGAATTGACCCTGGAGAACTGAAGGAATCTGAGACTGGAAATCTCCTTTCCCCCGTCCTGTGTCTCTCCCCGGCTGTGATCCATGGGGCCGGGCCTGCACCCCAGGGACGGGCGGAGGGTAAAACACTGGAGCGACAGATGGGCAGAGGATTGAATCAGTTGGACACGATTTGTGTCACCCCCACTTACTGCCTGTTTGTTTGTGAATCCAGAGGGGTCCCTCCCCAAACCCTCCATCTCTGTCAGCCCCAATGGGGTGATCCCCGTGGGGGGAAACGTCACCATCCGGTGTCGGCATCAGCATCTGGGCATCACGTTCCTCCTCTATAAGGATGAAGATAGGAACTATCTGGCTCACACAGACCCTGCTGGCTCTGAGGCTGAGGCCTGGTCTACACTACGAGTTTAGGTCGACTTTAGCAGCGTTAAATCGAATTAAGCCTGGACACATTCACACGACGAAGCCCTTTCTTTCGACTTAAAGGGCCCTTTAAACCGGTTTCTTTACTCCACCTCCGACGAGGAGATTAGCGATAAAATCAGCCTTAGCGGGTCGGAATTGGAGTAGTGTGGACGGAATTCGACGTTATTGGCCTCCGGGAGCTATCCCACAGTGCTTCATTGTGACCACTCTGGACAGCACTCTCAGCTCAGATGCACTGGCCAGGTAGACAGGAAAAGCCCCGCGAACGTTTGAATTTCATTTCCTGTTTGCCCAGCGTGGAGAGCACAGGTGACCACGCAGAGCTCATCAGCACAGGTAACCGTGATGGAGTCCCAGGATCGCAAAAGAGCTCCATCATGGACAGAACGGGAGGTTCGGGATCTGCTCGCCATATGGGGAGATGAATCAGTGCTAGCTGAACTCCGTAGCAGTAAACGAAATGGCAAAATATTAGAAAAGGTCTCCAAGGCCATGAAGGACAGAGGTCATAACAGGGACGCACAGCAGTGCCGCGTGAAAATTAAGGAGCTAAGGCAAGCCTACCACAAAGCCAGAGAGTCAAACGGAAGGTCCGGGGCAGAGCCGCAAACATGCCGCTTCTACGCGGAGCTGCATGCCATTCTAGGGGGTGCAGCCACCACTACCCCAACCGTGTGCTATGACTCCCTCACTGGAGAAACACACAGGGAAGCGGGTTTGGGGTACGAGGAAGATGAGGATGAAGATAATGTAGATAGCTCACAGCAGCAAGGAAGCGGAGAAACCGGTTTCCCCAACAGCCAGGATATGGTTATCACCCTGGACCTGGAACCAGTAACCCCCGAACTCACCCAAGGCGTGCTCCCAGACCCTGAGGGCACACAGGGGACTTCTGGTGAGTGTACCTTTGTAAATATTACACATGGTTTAAAAGCAAGCGTGTTTAATGATTAATGATTCATTTGCCCTGGCAATCGCGGCCAGTACAGCTACTGGAAAAGTCTGTTAACGTGTATGGGGATGGAGCGGAAATCCTCCAGGGACATCTCCAGAAAGCTCTCCTTCATGTACTCCCAAAGCCTTTGCAAAAGGTTTCTGGGGAGAGCTGCCTTATCCCGTCCGCCATGGTAGGACACTTTACCACGCCAGGCCAGTAGCACGTAGTCTGGAATCATTGCATAACAAAGCATGGCAGCG
>NW_020681438.1:0-1110 GCF_002925995.2 Terrapene triunguis
CATCTTAATACAAATTTTAAATCTGTTGAAACTGGTCTAGGTCTAGGCGAGAGAATGTCTCAGGGCCGCCCAGAGGGGGGGGCAAGTGGTGCAATTTGCCCCAGGCCCCGGGGGCCCCGCAGGGACCACCATGAATATGTCGGAGGCTCCCCCTGCATCCGTCTTCCCCCATCCCCCGGCGTCTCAGTGCACCATGTCCGGGAGCGGCCCTGGTGTGCTGCAGCTAAGCAGCTGGTATACATACCATTAAAGCATTTAATGTTTTTAAATAATGTATTTAGTGTATTTTCAAATTATTACAAAGCAAAGCAATTTTTGAGGCCCCTTCCATAAAAAAAAGTTGCAATACTATAGTAACATGTATTTGGAAATGTAAAAAAAAAATAGTGAAATACATTCAAAAATTAATTCGTAATAATTTGAAAATACACTAAACATATTATTTAAAAAGATTAAATGCTTTAATGGTATGTATACATTTGCAATTACATAATGGGCTGTTGCTGGGTGATGGTGATGGTTAGGATGAGGTCGGGGGGGGGTGCCCGGCCCCTTACCATGCCGCTTACCCCCTCTCCTGGAGCCTCAGCGTGCTGCGACCAGGAGCGGCCCCGGACAGCGTTGGAGCCACGGCGCTGCAGTGCGCCAGGGCCGCTCCCAGACGCGGCACGCTGAGGCACCGGGGGAAGACAGAGGCGGGGGCAGCCTCCGACATATTCGTGGGGGCCCCTGCGGAAAATTGCCCCACTTGGCCCCCCCCTCTGGGCGGCCCTGGCCCTGCAACACTTGTATAGGATAGAGAGGAGCTGCGGTGATTAAGCTGTGACAGGCTAGGAATTGGAGGCCTGTGCCTTTAAGACCCCAGTCCCAGGAACCCGCCCCCTGCTCCGAGGCTGACATGAAGCGTCCTGTGAGCAGAACAAAAACAGCCTCTGCCCCCCCCACCCCTAGATTAGCGAGCACAGTGGGTGGCTCATCCCACGGGGTCACTGTCCCCCCCTCTCCCCCTCCCTAAACGGGGGTTTTTTACCCGCACGGGGTCTGGCAGTCTCCCATTGCCTCTGACCAGCCCCTCGCTCTGAACACTCTTCCCCATGTTCCCATTGCCCC
>NW_020681439.1:0-716 GCF_002925995.2 Terrapene triunguis
AGGACACTTAACCACGCCATGCTAGTAGCAAGTAATCTGGTATCATTGCATGACAAAGCCTGACAGCGTATGGTCCCGGTGTTTGCTGGCATTCAAGCAACATCCGTTCTTTATCTCGCTGTGTTATCCTCAGGAGAGTGATATCGTTCATGGTAACCTGGTTGAAATATGGGAATTTAATGAAGGGGACAGAGGTGGCTGTTCCTAC
Organism: Terrapene triunguis; assembly: GCF_002925995.2. Taxonomy (NCBI): domain Eukaryota; kingdom Metazoa; phylum Chordata; order Testudines; family Emydidae; genus Terrapene; species Terrapene triunguis. The sequence goes on from NW_020681439.1 coordinate 209, forward strand.
TGGGCTGTTTGCCTGTGGCTGAAAAGAAATCCTTCCCTGCAGTTAGCCAAGCGGCGGCGGGGGGTGGGGGGGGAGGGGTTGGGACATTGGCCCTGACCTTTTTGCTTTTGGCTAGCAGGGATCTTCCCTGATACCAGCCACGTGGTGGGGGGAGGGGTAAAGCGATCTTCACACAGAATTGGATGGGTGGTGGTAGGGTTTAGTTTGGTTTCTGCTGCTGCACATTAACAGGAAAACCGCAGCACTCAATGGGCTTTGCTTGGTATGGGAAAGGAGGGCGCTGCTTTTATGAAGGTTGCAGAAGTCGAAAGACAATGGCTTACCATGACTGCATGCAAGCCGAATTCTGTTGCCTGGCCCTGCGTCTGTGATCTCTAACACCAAAGCCGCAGGCACTCAATATAAGATGCAAAATGCAACCTTGTACCGAAATCACATGTGCTATGTAATGTGAATAGTGTTGTTCACGTGAAAGAGTATAAGCATTGTTCTGTAAAATGTATCTTTT
>NW_020681439.1:816-2369 GCF_002925995.2 Terrapene triunguis
CCACACACACACACAAGACGACATGTTTTCTGAAATCATGCAATCGACCCGCGATGAAAGAGCTAATCTGAATGAGTGGAAGGACACGGTATCAAAGTACAGGAAAGATGCCGGTGAATGTGAGGTCATGAGGGACGCTCGAGATGAGAGGTGGCAGGCTGCAACACTGTGGCTGCTGCGTGATCAAACGGACATGCTCCGGCATCTGGTGGAGCTTCAGGAACGGCAGCAGGATCACAGAGTGCTGCTGCAGCCCCTGTATAACCACCCTCCCCATCACCATGTTCCATAGCCTCCTCACCCAGACGTGTAAGAACATGGGGGGGGGGGGGGGTGGAGGCTCCGTGCACCCACCCACTCTACCCCAGTGGACAGCCCAAGCAAAAGGCTGTCATTATTTTGAACTTTGGAAGTGGCCTTTTCCTTCCCTCCTATCCTCCTCCCAAACCCCACCCGGGCTACCTTGTCAGTTCTCTCCCTATGTTTATAATCAATTAATAAAGAATACATGATTTTTAAAATGATAGTGACTTTATTTCCTTTGAAAGCAAGCTATGATCGAAGGGGGAGGGTGGTTTGCTTACACGGAATGAGTCAATCAAGGGGGCGGGTTTTCATCAAGGAGAAACAGAACTTTCACACCGTAGCCTGGCCAGTCATGAAACTGGTTTTCAAAGCTTCTCTGATGCGCAGCGCTTCCTGGTGTGCTCTCCTAATCGCCCTGGTGTCTGGCTGCGCGAAATCAGTGGCCAGGTGATTTGCCTCAGCCTCCCACCCCGCCATAAAGGTCTCCCCCTTACTCTCACACAGATTGTGGAGTACACAGCAAGCAGCAGTAACAATGGGAATATTGGTTTGGCTGAGGTCTGAGCGAGTCAGTAACGTGCGCCAGCGACCCTTTAAACGTCCAAATGCACATTCTACCACCATTCTGCACTTGCTCAGCCTGTAGTTGAACAGCTCCTGACTACTGTCCAGGCTGCCTGTGTATGGCTTAATGAGCCATGGCATTAAGGGGTAGGCTGGGTCCCCAAGGATAGCTGTAGGCATTTCAACATCCCCAATGGTTATTTTCTGGTCTGGGAAGTAAATCCCTTGCTGCAGCCATTTAAAGAGATTAGTGTTCCTGAAGACGCGAGCGTCATGAACCCTTCCCGGCCATCCCACGCTGATGTTGGTGAAATGTCCCTTGTGATCCACCAATGCTTGCAGCACCATTGAAAAGTACCCCTTGCGATTTATGTGCTGGCTGCCCTGGTGGTCCGGTGCCAAGATAGGGATATGGGTTCCATCTATCACCCCACCACAGTTAGGGAATCCCATTGCAGCAAAGCCATCCACTATGACCTGCACATTTCCCAGAGTCACTACCTTTGGTAGCAGCAGCTCAGTGATTGCTTTGGCTACTTGCATCACAGCAGCCCCCACAGTAGATTTGCCCACTCCAAATTGATTCCCGACTGACCAGTAGCTGTCTGGCGTTGCAAGCTTCCACAGGGCTATCGCCACTCGCTTCTCAACTGTAAGGGCTGCTCTCATCTTGGTATTCTGGC
>NW_020681440.1:0-417 GCF_002925995.2 Terrapene triunguis
AAGGGAATCAAAGTTAGCTCTGACATTCAACAGTGGAGAGAGGAGGCAGTGCAATTGGTGTTTGAAACCCTCAGAGGGGGCCCATACCATCAGGTACAAATACCTGTCCCCATCCTCTCTCAATTCACTGGGTTTTGTAACCCATGCCCCTTGACAAGCAACTGCTACTTAGGTAATGGTGACGGATTCACTCAGTCCTTCTGTCATACAACAGTTCCACTGGCCTTGATTCACAGAATCAGGGTAACAAAACTTTATTCTTCCCGCCCCAATAATAGAGAAACTGGGGATCCCACACCAGCCAAAGTAACCATTTTCAGTTGTTGTGTTTCATGCCAGGCGAGTGGGTGTGCCTATGCAAACAAGATCAGCCCCTGGAGTTCTTTTCCACACTCGCCATAATTCACCACCAGATGT
>NW_020681440.1:427-11669 GCF_002925995.2 Terrapene triunguis
TTCACCACCAGATGTCAGGGTAGAGCTCATCCTGACTCTGCTTACATTTAAAATAAAATAAAATAAAATAAATAAATAAAGCTGAGGTTCTGATGTAAATCACTGCTTCACTTACTGTGGCCCTAAGCATAGAAGCATAATGACTATGCATTAATCCAGCCCTACCTCCATGGTCTGGTTGCAGAAGAACAAGGCAGAATCTAGGTCTAAGCAATTATAATGATAGAATAAAGGCACTCTACAAGACAGAGTGGAGAAGGGAGAGACAAAGCAAAGGGCCAACAATGCAAGTATTGGAAAACTGAAATCCTGTCCCCACTGAGTCGGTGGCAAGATTTCCTTGATTTCAGTAGGGCCAGGATTTCACCCATAATATCTTATATTATTTTGGATAGTTCCATGCAGTCATCTATTGGTTTCCAGGTTTGAGTAATATTATAGTGCGATTAATTTCTGCTGCTGATTTTACATACTTGTGTATTAAGCTGAATTTTACAGCTACTTGGTAAATGATTTCAATGTATTTTTCCAGTATCATTAGCAAACAACTGGACATGCTAATCTCTCCATTGGAATTTGGTCTGCATCAGGGTTTACTAAAAAGGTTAACTTTACCAAAAGCAACTTAGAGAGCTTCTAGTGGAGGTGACATTGCTTTTTGCAGTATATGCAACTGTACCAGCAACTTCAATCTCTTCCCTTGTCAGTGATGGGAGGTGCTGGCATGAGTGTCTGGGTGATTTTACCTCCAAGGACTCTCCTGGGATCCTTTTAGGGAAAAATTAATTTAGACCAATTATGTAATGTCATACTTGACTGTTTTTTGGTTTCAGATTAGGAGCTACTTAAAGTGGCGCTGTTCCTCAGAGACCACTAAATAATAGTAGATAACATATAATTAGCATTTCACCTAGTAGAAAGTAATGGATCCCAAGAGTTTTGAGCAAACTTTATGTCTCAGCTTGTAAAATCAGTGTCTCAAATGGATGATGAAGAAGAGCCGCAGAGCTGGCAATTGGGGCAATGCATGGAGGTCAGAGCAACATCTGCTGCCCCTATTTGTGTTTTAGTTGCTGTGTAGTCATGCATGGCTTTCTGTTGTTTCAGGAATCATTCAAGTGTATAATAAATAGAACTAAGTGAATGGAAACTTCCCACTTAAGAGGATATTTTCTGGGTAAGTTGTTGACTCACTTCAGCTCAAGTTTTTCTCTCTTTAAAAAAAAAATATAAATAGCCTTGGTGGTGATTAAAGTACATCTAGCAGCTTTTCAAATGTGCAGATTTCAGAGTGACAAATGACAACAAGAGTCTGGAAAGCATTGAGTCTGTATATAATCCACCATCTTTTGCAGCCTGTGGATATTTCTGCTGACTACAGTATAGGTGAACAGGCAGCCTGCAAGAGTGCAGTAACAGGTCTTCATCCACTCTTCTTAACACAGTTTGAAGATTCAGGCAAAAGTATCTGACTTCCCTGCCTCCCCCCAGTGTACTATAATGTGGAGGGTCAAGTGGTATTTCAGGTGCAGGTGTAAATTAGCACTGATAAAAAAAAAGCATAATTTTAACTAGTTTTTTTTAAATGTTTTGAAAATAGTAATTCGAAGAAATTTCAGCATGATCAACTATATATTTACCCTTAGCCAGCTCCTAGAAAGAGCAAGGGAATACAAACTCCCGCTTGCATTGCTTTTGTCTACTATGAAAAGGCCTCCGATAGCGTCGAGTTCAACGCAATATTAAAGGCGCTCACAGAGCAGGGCATTAATACGCAGTACATCAGTTTGTTGAGGAAGCGAATACTGAATGTACAACAGACATTACTCTCCTCGAAACTCCCCTCCGCATCCCAATCGAGAGGCATAAAGCAAGGAGATAGGATTTCACTGAAATTATTTACTGCCTGCCTTGAAATGGTTATGAACAAGATCAATTGGAGGAGTGGTGTTAATATAAATGGAGAACGATTATCTCATCTCAGATTCGCGGATGACATCGTACTAATTGCCGAAAGCACCAGCCAACTGCAGAGCATGCTACGAAGACTCGACAAGAAAAGCAGTCAGGTCGGTCTGAAAATGAACCGTTGCAAAACAAAATACATGAGATCGGACATCTTACGAAAAGCCCGAATAATGGTAACAGGAGAAGAAATTGAAGAAATGGAACAGAACATATATTTGGGCCAAGAAGTTAATATGCGCCAAGACATGAACGGAGAACTCTCGCGAAGGATTCGGGCAGGATGGTGTGCGTTTAATTCCATCAAGGACATCCTCAAAGGAAAAATCGACAAGACCACATGTACAAATATCTTCAATTCAACAGTGCTGCCAGCCATGCTGTATGGCAGTGAAACATGGGCACTGACGAAGAGAAGAACAGCGGCTGTCGGTAGCTGAAAGGGCAATAGAATGAGCTATGTTGGGAATTTCCCTTCTGGATCATATCCCAAATGAAATGATTAGAGAACGCAGCGGTATGAAAGATATTGTTGTGGAAAGCAGGTATAATAAGATACGATGGGCGGGCCACGTACCATGGTTCACGGACAATAGGTGGACTGCAATCATTACTGAGTGGTACCCATGAGAACAGAAAAGACCACCTAGTCAGCCTCCAAGAAGATGGGAAGATGACATTGTTAAATGTTTCGGATGAACATGGAGAAGAAGGGCGGATGTGTTGTGATCGGCGCAGTCTTAGCGACAGCTGGAGACTGATCGATCCAGGTGATCCAGGTGAATTTTTGACCAGCAATAGAGGTGGGTGGGGATGGGGAGAACAGAAACCTGACAGTTTTAATTGAAAACCTGAAATTAAAAAAAAAATAGCCCAGATCGAGTGTAAAGCTTACATCTGCAGCTGAAAGTTTGTCCCATCCTATCACTTTGTTCAACTAGTCAGTTACTCACATCTACATGAATGATGTAACTTAAGTTGTTTTCCACAAGCTGTATACTGTTTATACATGACACTTCCATATCCATTCCATAAAGCTAAATGTCTTTCAAAATAAGCACAGTTCTGAAGGATCATAACTTATGTGAAAGCATCATGTGCACCTAAGTGAATTTTTCAGTTCCTTAAAGAACAAAAATATATGGACGTATCATTTAATATGTGAACAACCTAAGGTTCCAATTGATCTATTTCCTGTCTGAGCAGATGTTACCTATAACTATAAGACAGATAATATTTGTGTTCTTCCCTTACTCTCATATAGAATACTGATAACTTGCCAAGTGTTTTAAAGGAATTCATGGATGATCATAATGTTTGTTGTTGAGCCAAGATTCCCAGCAGGGCACCTGCTCCTACTGACTAAGTCATATTATGGAATATTCACTTTAAAAGTTCTGGTTTGTAGAACCATGAGTTCTTTGATGCTACATCTGACCTTACCCAAAGGCCAGTATACAGGCTGGTCCTCAACTTGTTCTTCATCCTTTCCACCACTGATGTTTCTAAACTGTCTCTTTTTTTAGACAAGCACCATCATATGAAAGCTTTTCTGTAGCTGGGCGTATGAGTGGTCTTTTTCTGATACCTGATCAATACCAATTTGGGTATATGAACAAGTTAGCATGGAAGGTTTTACCAGATGATTGCACCGGTGTTTCTCTTTTATTCAGATACTTCATGCACATTATATAACTAAGAGCTCCAGCCCAGAGATTACCTTACTAACTGGGTTTTCTGTACGTTAGAAAACCAAGCTGCCTTTTTTTGCTGAATTTCTCTTCCTTTCTTTTTCCTCCTTTATCCTCATCCCCCCCCCCCCCCCCACACACACACCTCTCTTTGCTTCCTTCCTTCTTCCTTCTTATTTTCTTCAGGCCTTTCTCTTGGAGGGAGACAATTCTATCATGTCTGCTTCTAGTGGGATTATCTGACAGGGTTAGCTGGGATAGCAGGGCACTCGACTCAGTGACCCAGAAGGTCCCTTCCAGTCCTACATTCCTAGTGGCATCTTAGTTTGGATGGAAAATCTTACCGCGTTATAGGTGAAACCGCGTTATATCGAACTTGCTTTGATCCGAGGGAGTGCACAGCCCCGCCCCCCGGAGCACTGTTTTACCATGTTAAATCAGAATTCGTGTTATATCGGGTTGCGTTATATCGGGGTAGAGGTGTAGTTAGAAACCTACATAAAGAATACATGCAGGTGCTACATCTCCGTTGTTCACTTCCCTCAACATATGGAGCCACACATCTGCTGTCCTCTACCGTTTTATGGAGGGGAGCTAGTGATGACCTTCCCCCCCCCCCCCAGGCATTTGGAAATGGTGGTGGTAGGAAGAGGGACGAGTAACTGTAAGAGTGTCTTATTGCTGGGGGTGAGGAGAAGAGCGTAGGAAGAGGAGATGGATTTATGGTGATTATCTTAAATTGATGCTCTTAGCTTAAAAGTGTGTTCTATATCAAAGGCCCCAGGATAGGTACCATCTTAATATTTAATTATTAAATAGAGTAGGGAAGGGATAGTGCCTGTGCTGTACTGGACAAAAGGAAGTTGTATCCAGTCCTCCCATGGATCAATGATAGGAGGAGACAAGGAGCTTTCTACCTGCAACAGGTATGTATGCATTCAAATATAAAAATCACTATTTTGTAATACTTTTAATAGCATCACTTTGCAAACTTGGGTGCATCAAGCTGCCTGACTTCCAAAGCAAGCTTCAAAAGCCAGTTGATATTGCAGGGATTGTGGCTGCTCAGAGCTTCCCAGAATCAGACCACAGACCACTCCATTGGATATAGCTATTTTTCTGCTATAGTTAAACAGAACAACTCTTTTAGTGTTACAATTTCCCCTAAGGGATAGGTCCTACAAGCCCCTCTTGGAGCCATGAGGTCCCTCCCTCAATTTGCATGTCTTTTTACTATATTTGGCCAGTGAGGTTACTTGACTCCTTTCAAAATATTAGTTAGAGCAATTTACTGATCAATTTAGAAGTCATCCGATGTGAGTAAATCTTGCTCCGCAGATTGTGGATAAAAGCCAGTTTTATGGCCTTGCAGCACAGTTCTCCCTATTCTGAAAACAAATATATAACACACCAATGAGCAAGCTTATGGTTTGAAGCTTGTTAAATGCACAGTTAATGAGACTGACCTAAAATATTCAAAGTGCACTTGTTGATTTATTATCATTTACATAAATAGTAACAACCACAGTTCACCATTTACATACTGTTAGTGAAACAACTCCTAATGGTTTTATGGTTGCACTGTAAATCAAGAGTATGCCACAGGAGAAGGCTTGAGATAACAATGGAATGTCAAAGATAATTTAAACAAATTCTTACATAGCCTTTGCAATCTTGCAACCTTCTCGGATTTTACCTTCTGCTGACCTTAAACCCATTGCCTCCAGAGGGATAACAATAGAGCCAAAGCATTTCTGAAATACTCAGAACCCATCAAATCTGGTGGTGGTGGCTTTTTTCTGGATAGGATGGGTACCAGCATACCTCATACTAATCAGATATTTCAGTCATATTGTTCAGACCTGCCCTTGAGGAGTTGAATTTGTAATATATTCTGCTTTTGTGCTAATGAATCTTTAAGACAATCAGAATGGCCAAGGTCACATCAAGGGCTTAGAGCAGTGCTAGGAAAGCAGCACAGAGAAAGAGTAAGAAAAAAATCCTCAGAGCAGCTACAGTTCTCATTGTGCTTCAGACAGCTCCAAAATCAAAATAAATTGTAAACGTAAGTTAAAGAATCCTGAGCACCATGTGTCACTTTAAGATAGGGTTTCTCAAACAGGGGTCGCCACTTGTGTAGGGAAAGCCCCTGGCGGGCCTGGCCGGTTTGTTTACCTGCCCCGTCCGCAGGTCCGGCTGATCGCGGTTCCCGCTGGCCGTGGATTGCTGCTCCGGGCCAATGGGGGCTGCTGGAAGCGGCGCGGGCCGAGGGATGTACTGGCCACTGCTTCCAGCAGCCCCCATTGGCCCTGAGCAGCGATCCGCGGCCAATGGGAGCCGTGATCAGCCGGACCTGCGGACGGGGCAGGTAAACAAACCGGCCAGGCCTGCCAGGGGCTTTCCCTACACAAGCAGTGACCCCTGTTTGAGAAACCCTGCTTTAAGAGCTTTACAGATTTCTATACTCTAGCATTTTCAGGAAAAACAACAGAAGATTGAAAGTTTTGATGGGTATGTGACTGCCATGGTCAGCACAGAGGGAAACCACTTTCAGCTGACTGGAAGACTGCTAGGGGCCATTTCTTCCCCCACATACACCCATTCATCTATTTTTGAATTCAGTTGTACCTATAAATGCTTATTTAAATGTAGGAATCAAAAATAGGGGGTTTATGGTAATTGATCTGGGTCAAATTCTGCTCTCACAGCCACACACTTGGAGATTCATGGGAGTAACTGAGTAGAGTTTAGCCCATTGTCTTTTTAATTGACATGTCAGAGGGACTCAACTGCACATAGTAGATGTGAGGATGGCTACATTTTTATAGCTAGTATATTATCTGCTTTCTCTCAGAGATCTGTGTGTGAGCATTGCATATCACATGGTACTCAGATACCACAGTGGTGAGCATCGTATAAATATGGAGACTAATTTCAGACAGACAAAAGTATTTTCTTCTGGCAGACTAGACAGCAAATGGAATTAGAAACATGTGCATCAGATACATATTCACATCTCTGTGTAGAGTACTGCTGCTCAGTCTATAGAAATTGCCTGTACTTTAGGATGGGTGAGAAGCTCCTTTACTGAATTACAATATAGAAGAAACTTTCCCCCCATCTCATTGCCTTCTTTTCCTCAGGAGGAAGAGATGGCTGCTCCATAGTGCTATTTAATGCTAATGCACAGTGCAAACTAAGAATCACTGTCAGATCAGATATATGGGCACCACACCCACAACACTTACATTCAGCAATTTAGGTTACCTGATTGCCCATGAATGAAGAGAGGTGTCAAGGATATGAGACATTTAGGGTCCAGTTTTCAAACACTGGTCTCCAAAATTATGCCCATAAACTATGTACACCCCAAAACTGAGTGTGCAAAATCTGTATTTACTTGTTAGATACAGCTATCTGACTGGTACATAAAAATAAAGGTGTTCATGAAATTTTGTGGCCAGAATTCCAGAGGCAACTTTTGGCCTTTATGTGATCAAAATTTAGTGAGTTGTAGAAATGGAATAGCTTACTAGTCCTAACAGTTATTTATAAAGGTCACTCTCTTTCCCCAGTTGCTATTTGTATGCATGACCACTATGATCATCTAGTCTGACCTTCTGAATAAGAGGCCACATAATTTCACCAAGTTATTCCTGCATCAAGCCCATAACTTCTGGTTGAGTGAGAGCACATCTTTTCAGACAGACTCTATACAAATATATATTATATACGTCTGACTTGGCCTTTGTATCAAATTTGTTAGTTTCCAAGGCTACTTTTTCTTTAATAGTTTTGCTAAAGTGCACAAATCTCTACTTATGCGTTGGCTCCATATCTGTGACTTAGAAAACTGACATATGGCCTGCATACAAAATGGCTCTAGAATTACCTTTTTTCTGGAAAACCAGTAAGTGGCACTTCGAGGAAAATGGGGTCTGCCATGTGTCCTAGGTAGTAATGATGTGCATTTCAGTTTTGAAAACGTCTCTGAAAACACTCTGAAAACTTGGTTGTAAACAAACAAAATGCTTTTGCACATATTTGTTTCAATGGATTGCGGGGGCGGGGTGGGGAGCACCTTCAGCCACAGACAGAGATAGGATGAAGAATATGAAGAACTAATGGTTTATGAAGTGGATGCATTTGCATCTGGCAATGTAACTAGTGTGTATACCAGCATGAAGTTAAGCTAATTGATGCAAATTTTATCTTCTAGAATAACCCCTTGAGACACAAAGTCTCATATGCATAGGAAAAGACAGATACTTTAAAAATTATTCCACATATATGTTCCACGATTTAAATGTGAGAAGTGCATTAAAAAGAACATTTAAATCAATAGGAAAAATGCTAAGAATACCATTAGGCTGTTGCTCTTACTCTGAAGTAATGGGATTTTTGTCATAAAAAGTATGTGAGATATGTTAATATAACTAGGCAGTTGTTGGTAATTAAAGATCCTTGCTGACACTCAGAAAGGAAGGATGACCTATGCAAGACACTTGTATGGCTCCTCCTTACCGTAGTATTTATCCTCAACACCCCCATGAGATAGGGCAGTGCTATTTATCCCCATTTTATTATAGATAGGGAACTGAGACAGAGAGAGACTAAGGGCTAGAGTCACAAAGGGGACTTAGGCATTGCAAGACCTAAGTCCCAAGTGTGCCACTGCTAAGTGGAATTCAGAGCCATGATTTAGGCACCCAGGCTGGGAGAGTTAGGTGCTTCAGAAAGGGGTTCACAGGGAATCACCTAACCCAGCCAGAAGGAAATGCTCAGAAGAGGGGCCCCATCCCTCGAAAGGCAAGTAGGTGCCTGTGAAAGGCAAGGCATTTATTAGGTCCTGCTTGGACATTTTCAGTCTCTTTCCCATCCAAAGTTCCATCCCCCTTTGGAACCTTACTCCACTCTTACCAGATTCAAAAGTATAGGGATCTTCCAACTGAGAGGTTGTTCAGCCTCTGAGTTTTCTCTTAACAGAATCTATAGAGGTCTGGCAGGATTAGGTGGTTAGGTACAGCTAAACCCCATGTCAGAATTTATTCCCAACCCTTCTCTGCAGAAATCAGCTTGTACCTGATCTGATGAGTCCTTGTGGGCATCAGAGGTTCACAAGCTGTCTTCTGAGTCCCAGCAGCTTTGTTGCAAGAGTCCACTAAGGCCTGGTCTACACTATGAGTTTATGTTGAATTTAGCAGCGTTAAATCAAATTAACCCTGCACCCGTCCACACAACGAAGCCATTTACTTCGACATAAAGGGCTCTTAAAATCCATTTCTGTACTCCTCCCGATGAGGGGAGTAGCGCCGAAATCGACATTGCCGGTTCGAATTAGGGTTCGTGTGGACGCAATTCGACGGTATTGGCCTCCGGGAGCTATCCCACAGTGCACCATTGTGACTGCTCTGGACAGCAATCTGAACCCAGATGCACTGGCCAGGTAGACAGGAAAAGCCCCGCGAACTTTTGAATTTAATTTCCTGTTTGCCCAGCGTGGAGAGCACAGGTGACCATGCAGAGCTCATCAGCACAGGTAACCATGCAGGCCGAGAATCGAAAAAGAGCACCAGCATGGACGGTACAGGAGGTACTGGATCTGATCGCTATATGGGGAGATGATTCCGTGCTAGCAGAACTACGTTCCAAAAGACGAAATGCCAAAACATTTGAAAAAATCTCCAAGGGCATGATGGAGAGAGGCCACAATAGGGACTCAGATCAGTGCCACTTGAAAGTCAAGGAGCTCAGACAAGCCTATCAAAAAACAAAGGAGGCAAACGGTCGCTCTGGGTCAGAGCTACGGACATGCCGCTTCTACGCCGAGCTGCATGCAATTCTAGGGGGGGCCGCCACCACTACCCCACCTCTGACCGTGGATTCCGAGGTGGGGGTAATCTCATCAGCCGCACCTGAGGATTCTGCGGACAGGGAAGAGGAGGAGGAGGAGGACGAGCTTGCGGAGAGCACACAGCACTCCGTTCTCCCCAACAGCTAGGATCTTTTTCTCAGCCTGACTGAAGTACCCTCCCAAGCTAGTATCCAAGACCATGACCCCATGGAAGGGACCTTAGGTGAGTTTACCTTTTAAAATATAAAACTTGTTTTAAAAGCAAGCGTTTTTTAATGATTACTTTGCCCTGAGGACTTGGGATGCATTCGTGGCCAGTACAGCTACTGGAAAAGTCTGTTAACGTGTCTGGGGATGGAGCGGAAATCCTCCAGGGACATCTCCATTAAGCTCTCTTGGAGGTACTCCAAAAGCCTTTGCAGAAGGTTTTTGGGCAGTGCAGCCTTATTCCGTCCTCCATGGTAGGACACTTGACCACGCCAGGCTAGTAGCAAGTAATCTGGTATCATTGCATGACAAAGCCTGGCAGCGTATGGTCCTGGTGTTTGCTGGCATTCAAGCAACATCCGTTCTTTATCTTGCTGTGTAATCCTCAGGAGAGTGATATCGCTCATGGTAACCTGGTTGAAATACGGGAATTTAATTAAGGGGACAGAGGTGGCCGTTCCTACTGGGCTGTTTGCCTGTGGCTGAAAAGAAATCCTTCCCTGCAGTTAGCCAAGCGCGGCGGGGGGGAGGGGAATTGGCCCTGAGCTTTTCGCGTTTGGCTAGCAGGGATATTCCCTGATACCAGCCACGCAGTGGGAGGAGGGGTAAAGCGATCATCCCAGAGAATTCATGGTGGGGGGTGTGTGTTAGTTTGGTTTCTGCAGGGATCTTCCCTGATACCAGCCATGCGGTGGGGGGAGGGATAAAGTGATCATCCAGAGAATTGGATGGGGGGGGGGTTAGTTTGTTTTCTGCTGCTGAAGGTTAACAGGAAAACTGCAGCACTCAACGGGCTTTGCTTGGTATGTGGGAAAGGAGGGCATAGAAGCCGAAAGACAATGGCTTACCATGGCCGCATGCAAGCCGAATTCTGTTGCCCGGACCTGTGTCTGTGATCTCTAGCAGCAAAGCCACAGGCACTCAATATTAAGAGGCAAAATGCGACCTTGCATAGAAATCACATGCGATATGTAATGTGAATAGTGTTGTACACCATGAAAGAGTATAAGCATTGTTCTGTAAAATGTATCTCTATAAAAAATTCTCTCCTTTTTTCCCTCCAGCAGCTGCAAATTTTTCAAGCCTCCCTCCTCCGTCCCGAAGACTATCTCAGATAAGGCATCGGAAAAAGAGGACACGAGACAAGATGTTCGCGGAAATTATGGAATCCACCCGCAGTGAAAGAGCTCATCTGAATGAGTGGAAGGACACGGTTTCAAAGTATAGGAAAGATGCCAGTGAACGTGAGGACAGGAGGGACCAACATGAAGACATGAGGGACCAACGTGAGGAGAGGAGAGATGCTCGAGATGAGAGGTGGCGGCAGGAAGATCAGAGGAGGCAGGATGCAACGCTGGGTCTGCTGCGTGAGCAAACAGATATGCTCCGGCGTCTGGTGGAGCTTAAGGAACGGCAGCAGGATAACAGACTGCCGCTGCAGCCCCATTGAAAAGTACCCCTTGCGGTTTATGTACTGAGTACCCTGGTGCTCCGGTGCCAAGATAGGGATATGGGTTCCATCTAT
>NW_020681441.1:0-1422 GCF_002925995.2 Terrapene triunguis
CTGAAGGTGGCCTAGACTGGCCCTGGTTCTGACCGGGTTGAGGGCCGGTCGACCTTCTCCTACCACCTCGACCCCGCCTCCTAGCAAAGTCCTGTCTTGGACGAGGCGGGGGAGGGTAGAACCGCTGAGGCTGCGGCCTGAAGGGCCTGCGCTGAGGCCCTGGGACATGCATCCCCAGGGAGCGCATCATTGTCCGGGAGTCTTTGAGGTTTTGGAGCCTCGAGTCTGTTTTCTCCGAAAAGAGGCCCTGGCCCTCAAACGGTAGATCCTGCAGGGTCTGCTGCAGTTCCGGAGGCAAGCCCGACACCTGGAGCCAGGAGATTCGGCGCATTGCTATCCCCGACGCCAGGGTCCTAGCGGCCGAGTCCGCTATATCGAGGGACGCCTGTAGGGAGGTGCATGCCACCCGCTTGCCCTCCTCTACCAGGGCCCCAAACTCGTCCCTCGAGTCCTGGGGAACCAGTTCTTTAAATTTCCCCATCGAGGACCACATATTGAAGCCGTAGCGGCTCAGTAGCGCCTGCTGGTTCGCTGCCCGCAATTGCAGTCCGCCAGCCGAATACACCTTGCGGCCGAACAAATCGAAGCGCTTAGCGTCCTTCGATTTGGGCGCAGCGGCCTGCTGGCCATGGCGCTCCCGTGCATTCACTGAGGAAACCACCAGTGAGCACGGTTGGGGGTGAATGTACAGATACTCATGATCCTTTGATGGGACAAAGTATTTTCTCTCAACCCCTCTGGCCGTGGGTGGAATAGAGGCCGGGGTCTGCCAGATAGTAGTGGCGTTGGCCTGGATGGTGCGGACCAGCGGTAATGCCACCCTGGATGGAGCATCCGCTGAGATGATCTGCACTATCGGGTCATGGACCTCCGCAACCTCCTCCACCTGGAGGTCCAGATTGCGAGCCATGCGCCGCAGTAGGTCCTGGTGGGCCCGAAGGTCTATCGGGGCCGGCCCGATGGACGACGTGCCCGCTACGGCCTCATCAGGAGAGGACGAGGAAGATGCCCCCGGTGGCAAGGGGTCCAATGGTTGGTCCTGCTCCAGGTGCTCCTGGTGTTGGGCATCTCCTGCCCCCTGGTCAGGGGCCTCTGCAGGTGCGGGCACTGGAGCCTCCACGTCCCTTGGAGGAGGGCGGGAGATGGTAGACTCCGGGGCCCTGGTGTCCGAACGGCCAGAGCGGGAAGCCGACAGGGGAGCTCCCTGAGCTTGGTGGTAGGCCCAAGGAGTCCAGAAGGACCAATGCGCAGGCCCTTGCATCGGGTCCTCGGTCTCCTGCAGGTGGCCGGGCTCCACCGTCTCAGATGACCGGGAAGCCGATCTCGACGGCCACGGCGGTGCCGAACCCGATGCCGTCGGCACCGGATGGTACGGTGCCGATCGGTGCCGACCGTAAGGGGACCTGTCCCTGCGTTGTTCCG
>NW_020681441.1:1522-3033 GCF_002925995.2 Terrapene triunguis
GGTACCGGGAGCGGCCTCTCGAGCCCGAGCGGCGCTCATACCGGTGCCGGGAGCTGCGCCTCGACCCCGATCGGTGCCGGTCGTCACGGCGGTGCCGGGATGTTGAACGGCGCCGCGAGGAAGATCTGGGCCGCGAGTACGACCGGTGCCGAGGTGACCCTCGGCGCCGGGACTCCGAGCGGCGTCGGGACCTGCTTCGGGATCTGGAGCGGTGCCGAGAGACTCGTGCTGGCGACGGTGGGCGCACCAGGGCAGGCTTGCCTCTGGACTGCAGCACGCGTGGAGCCACCGGTGCCGGGAGTTGCGACGGCGCCGGCTCCGTGAGGGCGATCAGGTCTCTCGCCGTGGCAAAGGTCTCCGGGGTGGAAGGGAGACAAGGTTCCACCACCAGCCTTGGTGGTGAAACAGTCCGCACCGGACTCAACGGCCTCGGTGCCGGAGTCGACGGTGTGGCCGCCTGTCTTTGGCGGTCCAGCTGCGGACGCGGCTCTACCCCCGGCACCGGGGGAGCCTGTATCTTCGCGGCAGCAGCGTCCCGTGTCTTAGCGGTCTTCTTATGGCCCGGCGAAATGGATCGGTGCCGAGGCTCTTTGGGCGGGCGCGGTGCCGACGTCGGTCGGTGCCGGACAGTCTTTTCTGCCGCACCGGTCGGGCCCGCCGGGGCGCTGCGCACCGAAGCGCTCGGTGCCGGGACAGGGCGCGCCGAGGGAGGATCCGGACTCAGCGCCGCCTCCATGAGGAGCTGTCGGAGCCTAAAGTCCCGCTCCTTCCTTGTCCTCGGCTTGAAGGCCTTGCAGATAGGGCACTTATCTGCTGGATGAGTCTCTCCCAGGCACTTCAAGCAGGAGCTATGCGGGTCGCTAGTTGGCATGTGCTTCCCGCAGGACGCGCACGGCTTAAAGCCAGGAGCCTTGGGCATGGGCCCGGCTGCGCGCCGGGGGGAAAAAGGGGAAAAACACCCCCTAAACCCCCGATAACAACTTATAACTATATATATATACACTATAACTAACTACTAACTAACTTGAACAACTATCTATATAACTAAATACAACAAGAGCAAAGAGAAGCTAGGGAGTGTGGAGATCAGCTAAGCCGCGCTCCACAGTTCCAACGACCGTCAGGGGCGGTAAGAAGGAACTGAAGGGGCGCTGGGTCGGCTGGGGTATATATCCAGCGCCATAACGGCGCCACTCTAGGGGGCTCCACAGCCGACCCACCGGGTGTTGCTAGGGTAAAAATCTTCCGACGATCGTGCACGCGGCGCGCACACACCTAACTGGAATGGATATGAGCAAGCACTCGAAGAAGAACTTTGAGTTTCACTTTCATCATATGCTATCTCTCTATTTTACTGAAGTTATGGGCATCTCCCAGGTTCATGGCAAGTTGCCAATGCAGCTTTTGGTTGCCTGTCCCAGCCACAGGAAAACAGCGCAGCACCTTGCAGCAACTGTCACTGTCTCTTTGTGACGTCTGATGCCCAACAGTAGGTCCCCAACTCCACACAA
>NW_020681442.1:0-2388 GCF_002925995.2 Terrapene triunguis
CTGGCCGCGGTTTGCCGTCCCGGGCCAATGGGGAGGGCAAGAAGCCGCGGCCAGCACATCGCTCGCCCGGGACGGCGAACCGCGGCCAGTGGGGGCCGTGATCGGCCGAACCTGCCGCGTCAGCAGGTAAATAAAACTGTCCCGGCCCGCCAGGGTGCTTACCCTGGCGAGCCGCGTGCCGAACGTTGCCAACCCCTGTCCTAGAAGATACTTATCATCTTGCTCTTGCCGATGAGCAGCATCAATTCTATTGCATTCATTGAAAGAAATCAAACAAGCTTATACGTAGAAAAGCTTGTTTGTTCATTATTAATTTTTTTTAAAATTGACACCTGGAAAACTAGATTAAAATTATTTTTAATTAAAAATGGATGCTAGGAAGGGAGGAAAAACAGGTAGTGGTGTCTGGTTGGAGGAAGGAGGAGTGTGCACAAGTGAGAATTATCTAACTATGGAGTTTTTATGGAAAAGTGGTACCCATATCCAAATACTGTCATTTAGTAAGGAAAGTCTGGAAAATGTGTGTTTTTATAGTAAGAGACAAAAAGATCAATCTATTGAGTTTATCCAAGAGAAGGTTAAGAGGTGACTTGACCACTGTCTACAACTACCAACATCAGGGGAAAGATTTGTGATGATAGCTCTTTAATCTAGCAGAAAAGGTACAATGGGATCCAGTAGTTAGAAGCTGAAGCTAGACAAAATCTGACTGGAAAGAAGGCATGGTTTTAACAGAGAGGGAGTTAATAAAATATCTGACAATGTTTTACTGTTGGAGAATGCTGATTTTGTTAAAATTAGAATGTTCCATGGGGATGTATCGATTTAGACTAATTTTGACCAAAACCAGGGTGGCTTCCTCCTAACATGCCCGCTTCTCTGTCAGCCCACCTAGTGGACTACTTGGTTTCCAGACTCCTAGCTCCTGTTTAGTCCATCTGACGGGCTGGGGGGGAGGGGCGTAGGGTGACCAGATGTCCCCCGATTTTATAGGGACCGTCCTGATTTTTGGGTCTTTTTCTTATATAGGCTCCTATTACCCCCCACCTCCTGTCCCGATTTTTCACATTTGCTGTCTGGTCACCCTAGAGGGGGGAGCCTGGGAGTGCTGGCTCCCAAGTTCTGATGTTCTGACTAAGGGTGGTGCTTCCTGGTTCCCAGTTAGCCTGCCAGGCAGAATTTTGTTTTGAAATTATTTAAATGAACCATTTCAATTTTTTAATCCATTTTTTGGGTGCTATTCCAAATCGGAATGAAAACAAACCTCAAAATCTTTAGAAACAGAATTTGTATTTTCCATGCAGTTTTTGTGATTCCACACTAAGATTTGCTGGATTTGCCATCACTTGAAGTATCTAATTCTAGACTGGATCTCTTTATGAACGTAGGTATAGCTCAAATAGAAGTTTACAGGCTTGATACAAAAATGATTGGGTGATGTTCTCTGGGCTTTGTTGTACAGGAAATCAGATTAGATGATTGCCGTCCCTTCTGGTCCTAACATTTATGAATATGTGGATGTTAGAGGGCCTTATCCTGGGAATACTTATGCATGAGAGTAACTTTACTTCTATGAATAGTTCTAGTAGAATTAAAACTTCAATAAAACTACTCATATGCATAAGTATATGCAGGACGGGGTCTTTAATTTGCTTTAAGTACTGATACTAAATACATTAATATTTGCAAGGGTAAATTTTTCTTTGTTTCCACGATGTGATTATTGGCTGCATGTATTGTAGAACAAAGCACTATCTGTAATCTCTTCCTAAGAGACTTGACTGTGTATCACTGCTTTGTTAAATGCAGGTTAATGCATATTGAAGCTAAAAATATAAGCTATTTATACATTGATCGGCTCTGAAATTAGGTGCTTCTGAAAACTTTATTTTGTTATTGAGCTCATCTAGAATGTAGTGTCCAGTTTTGGTTGCTATTTTAAAGATGGATAGGAGATTTACCAGACCCAGACACGAGCAACAAAGATAATGAGAGAGTTGTGGTACATCATCAACATGAGGATTGCAAAGACTGGGAATCTCTATTCTGGAAAGAAGAGTAAAAAAGGCATAGTGAAATCTGATCAGTCCCTCCTTCTTCTTTTTTTTTACTCTGTTCCATAATAAAACATGGGAATGATAAGGGTAGCACTCTTAGAACCAGGGCCGGCTCCAGGCACCAGGCACCCAAGCTGGTGCTTGGGGCGGCACCTGGAGGGGGGCGGCGGCGCAGCGCTCCGGCCCCCGGGGAGAGCCGAGCCCCAGCCGGGGCTCGCTGCCCTGCCCCCGGCGCTCTGGCCGCCAGAGGGGGAGAGCCGAGCCGAGCCCCAGCCGGGGCTCGCCGCCCTCCCCCCCGGCGCCCTGCCCCCGGCGCTCTGGCCGCCGGGAG